>NC_028639.1:24211658-24235063 GCF_001406875.1 Solanum pennellii
TATATATATATATATATATATATATATATTACTTCCCTTCTCGAAGTAAGACCCATGTTCTGATTTTTCTACATTTCTATATGTTTTTTACTTGTTTCCGCCTATGAGCAGCCTCTACTTGTAGCTAAAAGTGTTATCTTCGCTGACTGCTTCATTGTGTAAAAAAAATTAAATGCTATTGAATATGGATTTTTGTTTATTGCCTTTTCACTTTCAATATGTTTCCATAGTTTGTTTAGTATAACTTGTTTTACCCTCAGTTTGTTGTAATATATTTCGGCATTAAATTAGTTTTGGAAAGTGATAAATCGCCATGTTCAAGATCATCTACTGTATATAACTTGACGATAGTTGTTGGTTTGGACTTAACTCGCGATGCCATGTTTAAATCTTAGATTACTGTAGATGGTTCCTTGGCCAATGTTAGCTTAAATTCTCAACAAGTTTTCCTCCAATCCTTGGTATTAATTTTCAACAGTATTTACTCTATCTGGATATTTCGTTTATTCATGTTGGTTTGTATTATTGCTTAGCATGATAGTTTGAATCACATATACTCTCTTCCTCTTAACTAAGTTGATGACCTCTATGTCTATATGTCTATTTTATCGCGATAGATTAGTTTCATTATGCCCCATTGGCGGAACTATTTTTCATATAATCGAGGTTCAACATTTGTTGGTTATGCTGCATGTTTCTTTTTATTTGTTTATTATTATGGTTATTTACTTATCTATTTTTATGCATCTTTGACCCTCAATTTCAATGCCCATGTTCTTGTACACTTGTTTCTTCTATCAAGCACAGTAGCACTGTTCGACTTATGATTCTTTGTCGTCCCCTAAGTCAATTTGGTTTCTCTTCTTCTAAAAAGGGGTCATCTATTGCTTTTTGGAGGCATTATTGGAATCTGTTATTTTTTTTATTTATTTGATTTCCTTTTCTTACTTTTAGTTCATTATTCTTGTTGGTTTGGATTTAATGGATCGGTGTTTTGTCTTAAATCATGCCCTACTTTTTATTTTCCTGTATGCTAACTTGTTTGCATTTTTCTTTTTCTTTTTTCTGTGAATTCCTTTCGAGTCCATTGGGACTCCGCCTCCTCCTTTGCATCCTTTGTTTGAGCCACGAAGGCTCAAACCTCTATCCTTCGAGTTGGTCATCCAAAAAAAAAGAAATTGACAGACAGGTCCTGAAGTTTAAAGAATTGAAGAAAGTCGAAGAAGTTAAATTAGAAGACCTTTTTTTTAATTATTTTACGCATATTTGTATTTTGTTATCTTTGGCCTAAGCCCTTTTCGTCTTTAGTTTCCGTATTTATTGTTTATTACTGTGTGTTTAGTCTAGGACAGTACCAAATCAAATGGGCTTTATGCCCAAAAAAATGAATCCAAAAACCGGTGCAGGCGCACAGAACCCGGCTTTGGACCAAACATCTCTCTCTCTCTTTCTTTATTTTGTCGTATATTTTTTTGTATATCTGTCGATAGTTTTGAGGTTTAAAGCACTAGAATCCCCCGCAAGAAGCCACTTTGTTTTAATCATTCATTTAAAACAACGGAAAAGGGCCTAAAATACCCATAAAGTATTGGAAATGGTACAAAAGTACCCTCCATACACTTATTGGTTCCAAAATACCCTTCCCACCCACCTATTGGGTCCAAAATACCTTGTCATCCACCTTTTGGTTCAAAATTTACCACTTATTTAACGGTTATATATTTAAACTATTTAAGAATTGTTTTTAAGTACGTGGTGCTCAACTATTTGTTACAATTTAACTTATTAGTATAATTTATAAATCAATTCATTACTCACCCATTACTAATTAAACCCCTCCGAATTAATAACCCATCACCTTATTAATGCAACAACAAAAAAGCTACTGCCAATTGAGTGTTTTTAAAAATTTGAGGCGAAAATATCTATAGAAGTAGATTATCATACATTCAAGTGTCTATATAAAAATTACCGATAAACTTACAAGTCTGACTATGTTCATCTTAATTATTCATACGTCTCATTTATTTGATGTTACTTCATAGGTAACTTGTTTTCAAAATAATATATTAAAGGTTTTAAAACAAATCATAAATATTTATATAATTATATTTTTAAAAAGTGCATGAATTAATTCGGGATGTATTACTTCTTTACCTTTAATCATAAATTTCTAGTTCAATCTTGAAAGAGAATCCTATTGAAAGTCTCCTCCTAAATAAGTGGCTCAACCTAAATTTAATTGGGGCTTCGATTCGGACTCGAATAATTTTTGATGTCATTTTTAGGAATCTATAATTTCATCATGCTTTAGTAGTGTTTATGGCTATTTTGATATTATAATTAGATTATTAATTGGGTGGGGGTTTAGTTAGTAATGAGTGGGTAGTGGGTTGGTTTATAAATTATATTGATAAATTAAATTATAACCAATAGTTGAACTACAAGTATTTTAAAAAAATATTTAAAGAGTTTAATTTTAAAACAATTAAATAAGTGGTCAATTTTGAAACCAAACGTGGATGACAAGGGTATTTTGTACCCAATAAGTGGATGAGAAGGGCATTTTAGAGCCAATAGGTGGATGAAGGATAATTTGTACCATTTTCAATACTTCAAGGGTATTTTAGGCCCTTTTTCGTTAAAACAATAAAGTATAAACAAACTTAAAAAATAAATTTTGCGAATCTTGCTTAGATAGTAAATTGATATTTGTCAAACTAGATAATTATTTCTCAGATTTAAGTTAGAAATTTTTAGCCAAATAAGTTAGTTGTCGAATAACCGCAAGTAAGCGGACGTCTTAGATGTTTTCAAACCTTCCTTAGAGATAATAAGAATCCCCGAACCCCTCTTAAAAGTTTTCAATCGATTTTTTTGTTTAAGTAATTTGAGAACAGAGGTTTTCTTAATTTTTCTTAAAAAATTAAGTGGAGACTCTAAAATGTCAAAAAACTAACAAAAAAAATATTATTTTTCCGAAAACAACGTTAAAACAGAAATGGCGACTTCCGTTTGGGATTTAGAGGATTCTAACTTTAAAACTAATTTTATTTTGCTAAGTGAAATAACTTGTTTACTTGTTTATTTATCTTATTATTAAAATTGTTGCATTTTCCATTGCATATTTCCGCCAAACGATAAATAGTTGCATTAGGACAACGCAAGTTACGTGGCTTACCACGTCTTCTTTCAGAAATATACAAGATTCATTTGGAAGTAACAAATGAATAGTTGGAATGCGGTCATCCAACGTCATTGTTAGCTTCAGCCCGTTGTCTGTCCGACTCGAGTAACCATTATTTTGAAACAATATCTAGACAGCCTAAGATAGAGCGAAACCAAAACAAAACTTAAGCATTATTCTAAGACGACTTAACACCCAAGGTGTATTAAGTCCATTAGTTGAAACCGCCAAAATCATGTCCAAGGTCTCCGAGCTCACGACATATCATTTTATTTGACATTTGAATGATGTACATGTGGAAATCAATGTGGGGGTGGGTAACTGGGTTTCTGTTTTGTAGGTATGAATCGCTTTCCAAGATTCGACATGGTCGTAGAAGCACCACTGCTACTCAAAATGTGGTTTAACAACCTGGATGGGGATCATAGAAGATCCCTTAACAAATATTTGGGCGCCCTGAAAGAGTTGCTCAACATGAATTGGTGGCTAGAACTGATCGTAGTCCTCACAGACTTGGGATAATGAAAGAATGGTGTTCGGATTCGGAACTGTGGAGATCACCCCAACTATCGAAGAGATTCGAAACTGCATCGAAACAGTGGTACAGGGTTGGAAAGAAGAGTAAGAAAGCAAGAAGACATATTCATCCCTAACAAACCTTCTGTAGACAATATTGCAGACTGGCTCGGGTTAGGAAAAGATTATGTCTAGTGGTTCCAAGAGTATAACATATCATTCAGAGACCTCTATGTCAGATTTGGGCACACAAGCTTTTACGCTAATATAACCGAGAGTTCAAGATTACCTACAGAGAATGGAACGAAATTCGTCCTTTAGTATTTGTCGTAGCACTGTTGGGAACAATGATATTCCCACATGGAACGAGTTTGAGTATCAACACCCGAGTTATAACACTTACGCACACTTTATTCAAAGGATACGAGAACCAAGGACAGTTGAAGTACTATCCTATAGCTCCGGTCATTCTATCGTATATGTATCGATCCTTGGGAAAGTGCAAGGAAGGGCATCACTATTTCCAAGGGCATAATCTGCTCCTTCAGTGGTGGATTTTGAGTCACCTAGCAAAGGGGGCTGGGACACGGGAGTTGTATACTATGGATAAAAAGAACACTCTTAGAGATTTGAATGACATGTTGTTTTGGGAAAATCTGGAGAATCGAAAGACTAGGAAAATATGGGCTCAGATTTTTTCCAAACTAAGAGAAGAAGATCTCCAATGGATACTCGATCTTTTCACCTTGAGAGAAGTCGTCGTAGAGGGCCGCAGACATCATGTGCTTCCCTTACCAGGAATTTGGGGAATCCATCCTTATGCACCCTTTCGAGTCCTTCGATAGTTTGGGAGGATGCAAACCACGCCTCGAGAGGCATACTATGGCGCCTATGTGTACGATATTGGGGACAATAGAGTGCAAATGCTGAGAGAATGGAAAGGGGCCAAGTGGATGGATAAGGACACAATTGCCCCAGAACGATTCAACGCCGGATATGATGAGACATACAAAGCTTGGTTGAAAGATAACATACAAAGTATCTCCTCTCCAGTCCCGCGTAGTTTTTGCAGTATAAAGACAAGAAGGACAAAGCTATAATCGAGCTAAGGGAGGTAAAACGCGAAGCCCAAGAAATGTACAAGTTTAATGAGAACTAAGATGCTCTTGAGAAGGCAACTCAAGAAGTGGAAAAGCTAAGACGTGGTTATGATGAATTTGACTCGGGAGTCAAAGATAAGATTGCGAGGATGCAATACGAAATCTGGGAAGAAAAAGGACGCCTGGGCGAAGGTTTCCTGCTGATACTTGATGCATGTTTCAGCAATACAAGACTCAGGATAGCAGCGGAGGAGCAGGGACATCAGGGACGGCATAGTGGATTTTGCCCTTGTGCGGGTTTTTCTATATGGATTTCTGTTATTTTCAGCCCCTGCGTGGGCCTGCCTTTATTGCATTTCTGTACGTTTAAATGGCCCCTGCGTGGGTCTGGCCTTTCGTATTTTGTTCCTTTATTTCCCCCTTGTGAACATTAATTATTCATTTGTGAAACTGTTTGGGGGGGTTAATTACCTGGTTTAATTCCACTTGTACATCATTCAAATGCGCTAGACCTACCCTTGGCACAAAAGGATCCCCTGTATGTTTAGGACGTGATATATGTGATATTTACTGTTAATGTTCTATGTTGCTGTGAATGAGGATATCAGAAATCCACTCCCTGTCAGAAATCTCCAGAATGGCAAGTCACTATTACCAAAATGTCCGACCAAATTTTCTGAGTCTTAAGTTTCTCAATCAAAAACAAAATCCTATCTCCAAATCCTAAAATCCGTACTCTATCATCTCAGGTAAGGCAAATAACAGCTATGGTAAAGGGTAAGAGTATCAAGAGGGAACTTACAGGAGAGGAGCTACAGAGAACGATAGAACAAATCACGCGAGAAATTCAAAAGGTCAGAGAATGACTCAGGGTCGAAGTTGCCGCATTAGTCTACAAAGCGGCGACTGCGGCACTGGATGAAAGATTTGGTGTCAAAAAGGAAGAAGAAGAAAAGCATTGAGGCAGAGATAGAGGACTTAAGCAAGAAGTTGGATATGCTTCGACAAAGATTCAGGAAAGGAAGGCAATAGAAGCAGAGATCGATTCAAAAACCACAAATATGCTGGCTAGAAATGCGGAACTTGATAAGGAATTGACGGCGGAGATGGCGGAGTTCACTACCATGAGGGAAAAATGGCCAAATTGAGGGAGAAGAACAAGGCGTTCACCATAACATGATCACCAAACTTCAGAAAATGCGCGGGAAATACTCTATCCGCGAGCAAAAGGCTAGTGGTGGTCCATATGACACTCACCCTAGAGCGACTGGGGAATACCTTGACGAGGAATTCATCTACAAGCCTCCATTTTTGGGTCGTCTGAGAGGAAGAGATAGTGGATCACTCTCCCAGCTTACGAGCCGACACATAACGTGGGAGAGAAAGTTGTGTCGTTTTCCCATCTTGCTAGCATCTTAAATGGGGACCTCGTGAGGAAGTACCTTCAGTATTTGGGCATGAAAACACTTCAAAGGTGTGTGTATTCCACCCGAACCAGCGAGGGCACACTATAGAAGAATGTGTGCAGCTTAAGACGAGAATATGCCGCCAAATCGACATTAGGAACATCCTGCACTAGTTGGGCTAGAACACGGTCCTCACCTATGATCAATCAGAGCCTAGTGAGCACACCCGATTCATTTGTCATTATTTCACGCCGTCCAGAAGACGGTGCTGGAAATCTATACTGACTTGGTTCAGAATGGAGTTTTAGCCTCTATCCACGATGATGATAGAGGTATCGATCCCATTGACGAAGAAATCTGGAACACTTATGCTTACCACAATCCTACAGATCATAGTCTTTCAAGGTGCCTCAATTTTCACTACGACGTAGAAACCCTTGTCAATCTGGGAAAGATCTGAGTCGTATTTGTTCCCTGTGGCTGATTCTACAACAAGAAAAGAACGTCTGAGATGGGGCAACCATTTATATTTTGAAAGCTTTGTTGTTATGTTCAATTTCCTTGTAATTGTAATGAATGAATGAATGAAAATCGATATTTATTTTCTATCTCAAACTACGTTGGGCCTGAATTCTCTTTATGAGATACGTAGGCTTCCTTCCAAGGCTCGGCCCCTATCTTTCAAAATTTTTATTCTCCTCCCCCCTTCATGTTACGAGAAGATACGAAGATCAAATCAAAGGACGTCAAAGAACAGTTGCAAGAAGACCTTAGCTCAACGTGATTTAGCCTTTCTAAGATGGTGTCGAACTAAGAAGCAAGCAAACTCCTGCTTGTTAGAAATATGTTTCCATCCTTACTCGTGAATTGAAGATATCCTCAAACAAAGCAACTTGTGTGTTTATTTTCTCTCTGTGTGATACTATGCATTTTGTATTTTGAATCTAAACTGACAAATTTGCCTTTTAGTTGTTTTCCTTCTTAAGTACTTTAAAGCAGATCTGTGTCGATTAAGCTGGCAGATCATCCCTATTTTACTATATCCAAAGGTCTCGCGGATTCCTTTTCCAGACAAGATTCAGACAAAGGAAAAGCAGTATTGGAAGACAACAATGAAGAAGTCAGTCTCACCGACGTTGTGGTTGCTCAACCCACCATAGCGGACCAAAATGAATTAATTAGGCAATTAATGCAACATATTGCGGAAATAAGGATGGAGATGCAAAGGAGACAGGATCTGCATCCACCGAGTTTTGCTGCTAACATATAAGTTGATGGGAGACGCCCTCTCTACTTCCCTGCTTCAAACATGGATCCAGCTCAGAATGTGCCATCTATACCTGCCCAAAATCCCTCCATCATAGACTTGACTACACAAAATCCTCACTACGCTTCCGCATCCTACCATACTCCACCACCTCCTCAAAACAACCATTCCCAAATACCACCTCCCTCTCAAAATACCCAACACCAAACTGCTCCACCACCACAAAACCAGAATCAAAGCCAAAACCAAAATGCATTCCGCCCTCAGACTCCTCACCACCACCAAAATCAAAATACCAATCCTCAGACTTATCCGCGAAACTACCAAACCACCCAGAATGCCCAAAGTCCTTCTGTAGCTCCACCTTTACCTAAAAGAACGACTTTCTGAATTCCCGTCCCAACTTAACATGATGTGCATGGTTCTGAGCTGGACCATTACGAGGAGCATGAAAGAGAACGGAGAGCAAAGGAAGAGGCGAAGATGGATATAAAAGAAGAGATCAGAAAAGCCGTGAAGGAGTTCTAATGCATCCCCGACATTGCTGGCCATAACTATGAGGATTTGTGCATTAATCCGAATCTGGACCTCCCAGAAGGGTTTAAGACTCCGAAATTTGACACTTTCGGAGGAGTAGGGAATCCTATGGACCATTTGAGAGCCTACTGTGACTAGCTTGTCGGAGTTCGTAAGGATGAAGCCTTGCTGATGCGGCTCTTTATCCGAAGTCTATGCGGGGAGGCTCTGGAATGGTTCACCTCGCATGAGAACAGACAATGTCCCAGTTGAAATCCCTTGGACAACGAGTTTATCGATCGATTTCCTTATAACGTGGAAATCGTTCCCGATCGATACTCTTTGGAAAAGATGAAGCAAAAATCCACTGAAAGCTATAAAGAGTTCGCCTATAGGTGGAGAAAGGAAGCAGCTAGGGTAAGGCCGCATATGTCTGAGAAAGAAATAGTGGAAGTGTTTGTACGGGTGCAAGAACCCAAATATTATGATAGGATCATGTTGCTCATTGGAGAAAAATTTGTTGAGATAGTCAAGATTGGTGAGACTATCGAAGATGGTTTGAAAACATGGAAAATAGCTCGTGTTGCCACATCGCCTGGATCGTTGGGATTGTTGAAGAAGAAGAGAGATGATATTGATGTTGTCTCTTATGAGGGGAGGAAGACCCCCAGAAAATCATCGTCCTCCCAAGGTCGACCTCGACCTTCCCAGAACTCCTACGAGGCATGCTACAGGAAAGCCAGTCATCCAAATAATCCTCCTCCAGTCTACCAAAATACTACCCCCACCTACCAAAATACCCTTTCAAGTTACCAAAATCCACCTCCTATTTACCAAAGTCCTCCCACTTTACCAAATTCCATCACCAGTCTACCAAAATGTTGCTCCCAACTGTGCCAATGTGCAGTCGAGCTACAGAGCACCCCCTCCCGTATATCAATTCCAAGCCCTAGTATACCAAAATGCCTCCATGAACTACTAAGATCCATCACCAAATTACCAAACAAATCCTTATCCGAGAAGCCAAGCTCCTCGTCCAAATACCAGAAGTTATCAACAGGTGCCTCCTCCCCAACAAGGCAGTTACGATCTTCCTTAACCCAAATTTGATAAGAAGCCTCCCAGGAATTTTACCGCGCTCGTCAAAAGCCGAACAAAATTGTACGAGCGACTTGATGCGGCAGGATATATCCATCCGGTAGGGCCCAAGCCGGTGGATACTAGTTCCGAATTCTATTGGCCCGATCAAAGGTGTGTGTATCACTCCAACAGTGTTGGACATGATACCGAGGACTGCATCAACCTCAAGCACAAGATTCAAGATCTGATCGACCAAGAGGTGGTTTCTCGCAAGCAGTTACGCCCAATGTCAACACCAATCCTCTGCCGAACCATGGGGGCATAAATATGATAGAGACGGATGATGATTGGTGCGTGACTAAGGTGATAACCCCAATTTTCCATGATTAATTAGATAGGGTTGTGGCCTAATTGAGCGTCAAAGAGAAAAAAGAGTTCGTGATTCTGACATCCACAAAAGTTGTTGCCTTGGTGCTAACAAAAACTCTTGTCATGCCAAAATTTGTGATTGAAACTGCTGTCGCTCAGGTATGACCCAATCTGGGAGGTGTTATACTCCCAAGAGTTGGCTCTTGGAGGACACAAGAAGGATCAGGGTAAAATGCCGATAAGCGAAGGAGAAGCGGAGGAATTCTGGAGAAAGATGCAGCCAAAAGATTATTCGATTGTTAAGCATTTGGAGAAGACTCCGGCCCAAATTTCTGTAGTGACCATGATGATGAGATCCCAATTTCATAGACAGGCTTTGATGAAGGCTCTTGATGATACGTATGTGCCTATTGGCACAAACAGCGATAATGTGGCCGCTATGATTAACCAAGTTATCTGAGGGCATCAGATTAGTTTCTACGATGATGAGTTGACTTTTGAAGGAAGGTCGAACAACAAGGCATTGCACATCACGTCGTATGTCGTGAGAAGATCATAAATTATGTCTTGGTGGATAATGTATCTGGAATGAACATTTTCCCATTATCGACATTGAGGCAGTTATGGTTTGATTTGGGAAAGCTGGACAAAACCAAGTCAATGTAAGAGACTTTGACGGAGTTTAGAGGGATTTGTTGGGAGCGATGAATCTAATCATCCAAATGGGTCTGGCAGAATTAAGCGCACAGTTTCAAGTCTTGGACATCGACACCAACTATAACCTTCTTCTGGGGAAGGCCTTTCATCCATATGTTTGAGTTGTGCCTTCTGCTCTGCATCAGATGATGAAACTTGTTTGGAAGGACGAAGAGCTAGTTATTCACGGCGAATGGATTCATACAGGCAGGCAGACACCCATTATTGATGAAGTATCGCAAGGTACTCATTTGTAGATGGTGGAGCTGGTAAACGCCACCGGTGAGGATTTGGCCCCACAGCCTGCTATGCCTACCGTGTACAAGATGATAGCCACTGTGAGGCTGTAGAATGGTTTTGAACCAGGCTTAAAATTGGGATGAAATTCCCAAGGAATTATTGAGCCTATTCTGGTCCCCGTCAAAGGATCTAGATATGGTTTGGGGTACATCCCCATAGATGATGATATGAAGACGAAGAAGAAGAATGATCAAGCATTGGCTAAGCCAATACCTCATCTGTATCAATCATTCTCGGTTCGGGAGTATGCCGAGTATGACGAACTTGGGGAAGAAATTTGCGGCCTTTTGGAAGAGATTGATGCTGTTATTGAGGAAAAGGTCAAGCTGGCAGGATTTTGTGATGCTGAGCCCGGGGAGATGTTGCAGAATTGGACCTCCACGCCGATCCTAATTTCCCAAACTCCTTGGTAGAAGGGCATCATTTATGCATATTTGAATCAGTGGTAGTTCAGAAGAGGCCCGAGACCCATCATTTTTCTTAATTGAATTTTTAAATTTTCTCGTGATATTTAAAAAGGCAACATGGTCCTTGCCATGTCCAAAGTTTGCGTTGTTTTCCCAATTTAATTGAAATCCTCCTTTATTGAAAATTCGCTTAATTATTTATTTGCTATATTTTACTATCCTAACTTTGTCTATTTATGGTTTCAGTAAAATAAGTTTTAAACCTGCCATGTCATGTCATGCCACGAGCTAAACGAACAAAGTGAGGCAGGTGATGACGAGGTTGATGAATACGAAGAGGAAAATGAGGCACCGGAATATGTTGCTGAAGAGTTTCTACAGTTTGAAAATCAGCATAAGCCGAATATAGAGGAAACTGAAACAGTAAATCTGGGAGACCAAGAGTGTCTCAAAGAGGTCAAAATCAGCGTTCACTTGAATGAAGATCAAAGAAAGGGCCTGATTCATTTACTCACCGAGTACATTGATGTGTTTGTCTGGTAAGTCAGCGACATGCTAGGGATGAGTACTAATGTTGTGTCTCACAATTGTCGATTAATCCAGGGTTCAGTCCGGTGAAACAGAAGGCTCGGAAGTTCTAGCCTGAATTGAGTTTAAAGATTAAAGAAGAGATCACCAAGAAGATCGAGTCTCCTGGTGGAAGTGACTCAATACCTGACTTGGTTGGCGAATGTTGTTCCAGTCGCCAAGAAAGACGGGAAGATCAGAATTTGTGTCGACTACAGGGATCTCAACAAATCCAGCCCAAAGGATAATTTTCCGTTGCCAAATATTCACATTCTGATCGATAATTGTGCTAAACATGAAATGCAGTCATTTCTAGATTGTTACGTAGGTTAACATCAAATACTGATAGACGATGAAGATGCAGAAAAGACAGCCTTTGTTACGCCTTGGGGTGTATATCATTGCAGGTGATGCCATTTGGCCTCAAAAATGTTGGTGCTACCTATATGAGGGCTATGACGACCATATATCATGATATGATTCATAAAGAGATCGAGGTGTACGTAGATGACGTCATAATCAAGTTCCACGAGAGTTCGAACCACTTGACACATTCAAAGAAGTTCTTTGATTGCTTACGCCGTTACAACTTGAAATTGAATCCCGCTAAATGCACTTTTGGGGTGCCGACCGGCAAGTTGTTGGGATTTATAGTCAGCAGAAAGGGTATTGAGTTCGACCCCTCCAAGATTAAGGCATTTCAAGAGCTACCTCCTCCGAAGACAAAGAAGGAAGTGATGAGTTTCTTAGGGAGGTTGAACTACATCAATCGATTCATGGCTCAATCAACTGTGGTGTGTGAGCCTCTCTTCAAGCTGTTGAAGAAAGACGCTCAGACAAAGTGGACTGAAGACTGTCAGACTGCTTTCGATGCTATCAAGAACTATTTTTTCCAATCCACCTGTATTGTTTTCTCCGCGAGAAGGGAGTCCATTGTTGTTGTATTTTGTCCGTCTCAGATAATGCATTTGGATGTGTGCTTGGGAAGCATGACGAAATAGCGAAGAAGGAGCGAGCCATCTATTATATAAGCAAGAAGTTCACGCCATATGAGTCTCGTTATACTCTTTTGGAAAGAACGTGTTGTGCTTTGACTTGGATCACTCAGAAGTTAAGGCATTATTTGTCTTCTTATACCACATATCTCATTTCCAGAATGGTTTTGCTGAAGTATATTTTCCAGAAAGTGATGCCGACTGGAAAGTTGGCCAAATGGCAGTTACTTTTAAGTGAATTTAATATTGTGTATATGACTCAAAAAGCGATGAAAGCACAGGCCTTGGATGATCATCTTGCAGAAAATCCTGTTGATGAAGAGTATGAACCGCTCAAGACTTATTTTCACGATGAAGAGGTATCGTTTGTGGGTGAAGATATTTTTGAAGCGTATCTGGTTGGAGATTATTCTTCGATTGAGCGGAGAATCACCAAGGAAAAGGAATTGGAGCAGTCTTAGTGTCAGAATTTGGTCAACACTACCCCATGGCAGGTAAGCTTCGGTTTAATTGGACAAATAACATCGCTGAATATGACGCTTGTATCCTTGGTTTGAGAATGGCCATTGACATGAATGTCCACGAGCTGCTGGTTATTGGAGATTCAGATCTGTTTTTTCATCAGGTTCAAGAAAAGTGGGTCGTGAAGAACCCAATGATTATACCTTACGTGCAGTATGTAGAGTAGTTGTGCAAAAGATTTCGTTTGATCCAGTTCAGACATAAATACAAAATGAATTGGCCGATGCTCTTTCCATCATCGCTTCAATGATTAAACACCAGATACTGATTATATTGATCCTCTAGGTATAGAGCTGAAGGAACATCCAGTCCATTGTTCATATGTTGAGACAGAACCAAATGTTTTGCCATGGTATTTCGATATAAAGAAGTATTTTGAGTCCGGATTTATCATGAAGATGCTACATCCAACCAAAAGAATTTGATACGCCATATGACTCTCAATTTCTTTCTAAGTGGAGAAATCCTTTATAGAGGACTCCTGATTTGGGTCTTCTTAGATGTGTCGATGCTGCTGAAGCTGCAAAACTTATTGAACAAATACATGCTGGAGTCTGTGGCACGCATATGAATGGACTCACTTTAGCTAGGAAGATCCTTGGAGTCGGTTATTTTTGGATGACCATGGAACATGATTGTTGCAAGTTTGTGCAGAAATGCCATAAATGTCAAGTGCACAGCGATTTGATCGGAGTGCCGCCTCACGAACTCATTGCTATGAGTTCACCTTGGCCATTTGTAGCTTGGGGCATGGATGTCATCGGTCAGATAGAGCCAGTCGCTTCTAATGGACACAGATTTATTTTGGTTTCTATTGATTACTTCACCATGTGGGTGGAAGCAGCTTCGTACAAGTCGGTGACCAAGAGAGTTGTAGCTGATTTTGTTTGCAACAATTTGATATGCAGGTTTGGAGTACCAGAATCCATAATTACTGATAATGGTGCAAATCTTAACAGTCACTTTATGAGAGATATATGTGATCAGTTCAAGATTACTCATCGAAACTCAACCTCTTATCGTCCTCAAATGAATGGAGCTGTAGAGGCTGCCAATAAAAATATCAAGAAGATTCTGATAAAAATGATTGATAATCACCGAGGTTGGCACGAGATGTTACCATATGCTTTGCTGGGATACCAAACGACTGTCAACACATCGATTGGACATACTCCATATTTGCTAGTATATGGAACAGAAGCAGTCACACCTGCTGAAGTTGAGATATCGTCTTTGAGAATCATTCAAGAAGCAGAACTGACTAATGTTGAGTGGGTCCGCAAACGGATTGACCAATTGAAATTGATTTACGATAAGAGAATGGTGGCCGTTTGTTATGGTCAACTATATCGACAGAGAATGATTCGTGCTTTCCACAAGAGAGTAAGAGCCAGAATTTTTGAAATCGGTCAATTGGTCCTTAAGCGCATTTTTCCTCATCAAGATGAGTACAAAGGAAAATTTGCACCAAACTGGCAAGGTCCTTACATGGTTCGCAAGGTATTATCTGGAGTTGCTTTGGTCCTAGTTTCTTTGGTCCTATCGGAGATGGATGGCACCGCATGGCTGAAACTAATCAACTTACATGTTGTTAAGAGATAATACGTGTGAAGCTTCAGTTTGTATTTCTATTTTTCCCCGTAATGGTTCTATTTTCTTGTAATTGTTTTGTTTAAAGTTTTTATCCCTTTTGTAATTGTAACAACCTGAAAAAATACCATGCTAAGTAATGCCTAACGTACCTAGAATGCCTAGATTAGACCGGGTTCACACGGATTGATGCGCGTGGAACCAGACCTCTGAACCTATGCACCAGCCAAGCCAACCAACTTGGTGAGTAAGTTGAGCTATTCAGGGTTGGGTCCAGACATGTAGGGCACCCAAATATTAAGATTCACCCGGATGAGTCTTAATCGGACTTGAAAGGGGTAATCTTAAGTTTGGAGGGTCTAGGGGTAAAATTGTCTTTTCCAGGCTAAGGGTAGTATCGTAATTACCCTAGAGATTTCATTAATTTATTAATTAATGTGAGTATGGCCAATTCGGGTAGGGTTAACCCGAAATCGACCCTTTTCGCGAGTTATGCTTCACCCGGGTTCGATCCTGGGTGGAAGCAATGTTAAATCTAATTAATTTATATAAATTATCTAATTTAAGTAAGGCCATGATTAGTCATTTCACTTAAGCCTTTAAAAAAATCAGATTTTTAATAATAAATTGCAAGGAGTCCTACTTTGACTAAGTCTTCAACTAAAACTCCTACTCCTACATTTACTCCCATCTCTCTCCACTCTCATTCTCATGTCTCTCCACACTCTTTCTCACGCTCATTATCAGCAAAAAGAACAAAAATTAAAGTTCATCACTCTTGAGGAACTTGTACACTAAAACTCAAAAGAAAAACTAAACTAAGAACGAAAAGCGAAATCTTTTTTCAAACGGTTTGCGCGTGAGTTTTTGTTTTAGAAGCATTTATTTTTCGTGGGAGTTGGAAGCACTTGAGATCAGGTTTGAAAGGTGTTAAACGACGAAAAAGGTATGGGTTTTCTTCCTCTTGGTCCCTTTCCCAAGAAACCCCTAAGATTAAGTCGAATTCTAATCCGAAAACTAGGAATGTTCCCCTTTGCATGTCCCTGTCACTAGCTCCCATCGATTGTTGTAGGTTGGATACGATTGCTGGTAGAATTTAGGAATGAAAACTATTTTCGTGATGATTATGTTCATGTATGTATGTTCGGAATTATGTGATGATAAACGTGTGCAAAATATGCAGCCGTGTTCTTGGGCATGGCTTGGAGCATGAAAATGGCATGCTAAAACCTTGTGTTTTTGTACAAAATTACTTGGAAATAATGCATATAATAAAGTACAAAATGAGTAATGAATTTTCCATAAAAATCCAACGTATACATGTTGAGAAAAAGTGGATTGAAAGGATAACCAAATTTCCAGAAATCTGGAAATTGGTCTCAGCATGGCAGCGTGGAGGAGTATGATATTTTTAAAAAAAATTAAGAGGTGATGTCATAAGGTATTGAACCCAAGACCTCATCATATGCAAGCTACTAAAAATTCAATAATCAAAAATGAGGTAAGGGGGATTCGAAATGGGGTAAGGCTCAAGTGAAAGAATGAAAGAGGGAAAGAATTAAAAATTGAGGAGTGTGGGGATCGAACCCACAACCTCTCGGATAGGTGAGAAAGTTAGGAGAAAAATTAAAGAAAAATAAAATGAGGTTGTGGGGAATCGATCCCACAACCTCTTGGCCTCAAACGAAAAAGGAAAGAAAAGAAAGAAAAAAAGAGAAGTGTGGGTGTTGGGGCTCAACCTCGGGTCCCCAAGCCCAAAATTTTAAATCAAAAATTAGTACAAGACTAAGTATTACCCAAGGGATTTGAAATCGAGTTCCCTTGCCCAACTCCGTATTGATACATAATATTTAATGCATGTTGCCCATATGATTCAAACTCGAGACCTTGGCATACTTACAAGATGCATAAGTCTTGTACCACATAATCTTGGATAAATATGGTTCACTTAGACGAAATATGAACAAAGCTTCATGGCTTGTACGTATGGGTTCATAAGTCTAGTGTACGTTTAATAATATATGAACCTAAGATGTATGTGATGAAATGATGTGGCCCTAGGAGGGTTAAGTATGAGTGTGAAACACACTAAAACGACAAGTGCATTGGCATATGACGAAATAAACATTACGTAAATGGGTGAGTAATTATGAAAAGCTAATATGCTAAAGTTAATGAATGTGGTGACTATATGATAAGAGGCTAACATGAAAGACGAGATCAATCACAGATGAGCCTAAGTAAATATTACCAAAAATCGTACTCACGTAGGAGAGTGTAAGATTAATAAAGACTAGTCTCTAAGAACACTTTAATGAAAGTATTGAGATTAATGAACACTTAATACTAATAATGAGATGAGAAATCATCTAATGAGCAATGATGCCCTCATGCTAGAAGCCAATTTCTATGATGTGTGAGATGAATGTAATGGAACTTTATACAGAGCACCGATAGGCGAGCTATGAGTCGCGATTCCTTCTTTCGGGAAGGTAGAGGTTCGTGTTAATCTCATTAGATGAGACTGTTCGTTTAGGCGTGTATGGGTCTCCTTATATCTCCTAGTCTTTGAATCTATGCAGCCAACATAAGGTTCTAGCAAGGTTCATTTCCCTATACACGCTAGCATGTTTTGGTTTCACTTTGGACGGTGATTCCACCTCTTTTTGGTGTGGGGTAGACACTGGATTTCATGGAGCTCACATGATCTATGTCGGTTAAAGTTAAAGTTCCCAAAGAAAGAACGAGGCCAACCACAAGTAATGCACACAATGAAATGAATGATACCAAAGGTGTTTAGATAGGATAATCAAGAGGTGAACTAGACTCAAGTGATGACACTAGGTCATTCTTGGTCATTGAAGAGTGAACCCTATGAAAGTCTTAAACAAAATCCTAGGTATATGAATGAATGAAAATGAAGTACGTATGAATGAATGAAACAAACTCTGTGTTTACTAAAGAAGGCTCCCAAGTTGAGGTCCCATATGTTGACACCTCAGTTTGGAAGTCCTAATGTTAAGTCCGTGATTCCAAGGTCTCATGGCATAGAATGGATGATATGTGATATATATGTGTGCTACATGAAATATGTTATGTGTTGTGTGCAATATGAAAAGAATGATAATGCATGTTAATCTCATAGCATGACTATCCTAATCTGATTTGGCAAGTTCAACTGACTTGGCTTTCCATAATTCATATTGTTAGGAGAGAGCTATTCTTACTCATGCATGTCCTTGGTGTGTACTTGCATACACCCATACTTAGTACAAGTGTGTACTAATCCCATACAATCCTCTACTTTTAGGTGCAGGTGCAGGTGGACGCTAGAGCTTACGAGACTACGTTGACACTATCCGGACGTGGAGCATTCATCCGGACTTGGTAGGACCTCATGCTTTTGAGAATGCTTATCTTTTTTATTCTAGTTTACTTGTAGGCATGAGCTAGTGGGGGATGATCCACTAGCGTTTCTTTCTTACTTATTTCAGACGTTGTATTGGTGCCATTTTGGCAACTTTATGTTTATGCAGTTATGAACTATTTCCTTCATTTGAATATCTCATTATTAGATTGTTGTAGTGAACTGATGTGATATAATTCAATTCTTACTATGAAGTCTATGTATAGTTTGAAGAAAACAAAAGTTTTAAATTTTCCGCTAAAATTAATCTATACGATGTAATGATGACGTATGTAGGCTTGTCTGCGACCTCCAAGAGTTCAACGACGCCGATTTTTGCTAGGGTCAAGATTTCGGTTGTGACAGTAATGAACTACGTCTGACCTGAATTCTCAAAGAATGAGATACGTAGGCAGCCTATGTCGGCTTCGCTCACCCCATTTATCCCTTTAAATATTTCTTTGTACTTGAACTACGTCTGACCTGAATTCTCAAGAATGAGATACGTAGGCGGCCTTTGTCGGCCTAGGTCACCCCATTTATCCCTTTAAGTATTTCTTTATACTTGGACTATGTTCGACCTGAATTCTCAAGAATGAGATACGTAGGCGCCACAAGGGTTCGGTAATATCTACCGTAAGATTTCTATTTCCCTTCACAGTAGAAACTGGGACAAAATTTTTTGAGAGGGACTCAAAAATTCTCAAGGAGGAAGATTTTCCTTCAACGAGTCAAGAATGAAGAGATTTTGAGATTTGCAACTGGGACAGAATTATTGAGAGGATCTCAAAAATTTTGCGATTTACTCACCGGCAATAAAATGATAAACCAAAATAGTTAACTGGGATAGAAATTTTGAGGATGACATCAAAATTTCAACTAGGGTTTGTCGATGTTCTGGAGTGACTTCGAATACTCCCCAACAAATAATCAGATAGACCTCCAAGCATCAAACTTAAAGAAATTCGCTAAGCCTGACGTGACATTATACTTGGCAATAACCTTTTTCAAAATATTACTTTCCGAAAATCTATTTTTTCTCAAAATTTTCTCTTTATGTTTCATTTGTTTTGGCATAAAATATTTTGTCATATCTATCAAAAGTTGGGAGATCAGAAAATCAACAGGAAAGAGCAGGACAAGGAGCGGACAAATGAAAAATCGACACAGATCAGTTCGTTTTAAAACTAAAAATTTTTCTTTGGGCGCAGTTTATAGATTTGCTCTGAAATCAGCAAATTCCTCCGATCTATGAATATGCAGGGGCGAAAGGGGCAAAAATCTCCCCAAACTAACAATTTTTTGGTGGATGCAGGAAAAATTTTATATTGCTTATAATGAAGACTTGGGCATATGAATGGTTTTATTTCATGTAATTTCCGACAACATGAAGTCTATTATGAATGTCCAGCTAAATTCAAAAATGAATCAAATGAAACCCCAAGAAAGGAAACTTACGGTATTTCGTCAAAAGACCTCATCTGCATCATATTATCAGATATGATATTATTAAAACCCGGAGGGGTCATTTTAATTCTATTGTCGATTGAGACGATACACTACCTGAGGGGTCATTTTATTTTTTATTGTCGATTGAGATGATACACTACCTGAAGGGTCATTTTACCGTCATTGTCAATTGAGACGATATGGTTATCCACAAGGCACCTAAAACATCACTAAGTTGCTCGATTAAAGCACTATCTTCATCTGGTACCAAGGATGACATCAAGAGAAAATATTCATGCATCGCGAAGGATCATGCATCGCGAGTTAATATTCATGCATCGCGGAAGATCATGCATCGCGAGTTGATATTCACGCATCGCGAGAAGATATTCATGCCTCGCAGAAAATTATTCATCGCGAGTTAACATTCATGCATCGCATAAGATCATGGCAAGTTAATATTCATGCATCACGGAAGATCATGCATCACGAGTTAATATTCACGCATCGCAGGAAGATATTCATGCTCCACAAGACATCACGCATCGCGAGACTATATTCATGTCTCGCAGAAAATCATGCATCGCGACTTAATATTCATTCATCACGGAAGATCATGCATCGCGAGTTAATATTAATGCATCGCGGAAGATCATGCAATGCGAGTTAATATTCATGCATCGCGGAAGATCATACATCGCGAGTTGATATTCACGCATCGCGGGAAGATATTCATGTCCCGCAAGAAATCACACATCGCGGGAAGATATTCATGCCCCGCAAAAAATCATGCATCGCGAGAAGATATTTATGCCTCGCAGAAAATCATGCATCGCGAGAAGATATTCATGCCTTGTAGAAAATCATGCATCGCGAGTTAATATTCATGCATCGTGGAAGATCATGCATCGTGAGTTAATATTCATGCATCGCGGAAAGGTCATGCATTGCGGAAGAGAGATCATGCACTGTCGGAGAAGGAAATCGTGCATCTCAAGAGAAATATTTACCCATCAACATCAATTGCATCTTTCATTGGGCGAGAGTAGACACCAAGAGAATCATCAACGACGACTTCAAGAGAAATATCAGCATATTGCATTAACTTTCATTTATTTTTGACATAAAAAGAATATTACATCAAAGATTATATTGCAAACATAAGACATATGCTTTATTTGCTTTACGTCAAACCGACCGAGTTGACGTCAAATGCAAAAGGAGAGCAACCAAGTGTCAACACGGTAAAATACATTATCTCCCATTTAAATTGCATTTTTATGCTGATGAGTTTTATCTCAATATTTGTCGAGAGCATCCACAACGATGAATTCTCCAAAATGAACCACAGGTGCGACGACATCAAAAAGGATGCAGCACAACGTGGAACTTTTTCTTAGCAGCGAACTGGGACATAGTCAAAAGAGGAGTGTCAAACTCTTAGGATGCGATCAGAGGAGCGACTTCCACCACAATCAAGCCACACCCCTGTTAGAAGGCATATGGGTTTTTCTTTGGGTTTTGTCTGTTTCGGTCTCGCATTCGGAATTTTTTTGGTATTTTCCGGAAGCAAGTTTCCAATCCGAGTGAAAACGCTCCAGGAGTCTTGGAAACTATGTCTATGACCTATAGATGTGAAGAGCTCCACTTTCATGGCTAAGAGGTTACAATCCTCCTTTTCATACTCGACTTAATTTGTCACTTGTCCAGAACCAAAAGTTATCTAGCATAATGGATTTCCTTTTCGATCGATCGAGTCGAACTACAAGCAGCCTGATTCCTAAGGTTTAAGGATATGTAGGCTGGCTCAATGTCGAAAACTCGGCTGTATTCCAACATCCTCTCTTAAAACTTATTCTCGGATATTTCGATCCCTTCATAATTTGGTGGTGGGGTGACTCTTGAATTCTCTCAAGATCGTGCGTTCAATCGAGCGTATCGAACTACAAGTGGCCTGAATTCTCATATAGCCTGAGATATGTAGGAGACCCACTTCTAGGGTTCGACCATAATTCCTAAAGTCCGTATCAAATCCCTTCTCCAAAAGATGAAGACTTGGTCGGTCAAAATTGGCTTGGTCAAATTCATTTTCCTCGAATTTGTTGCGTCAATACGAGTCAAAGGAGGGACAGTTGTTGACACCCAACTTTGACCTTCCCCGATGTAAATTAACTAACGAGCTTCTCAATTCTAAACGATTTGAAATAATTAGATTTTATAAAGTTTTAAAATATATNTTTTAGATAATATATGATTTACGTAATTATGTATAATTAGTGTATTTGACGATTACTCGCAGATCATCTCAAAAAGATCTTATTTTGTTTAATTTTTGTTAATTAATTTAGTTATATGATTGTTTACATTTTTATTAGCTTATTTTGTGTTATAATTAAGTCGATTATTTTAGTTCGTTTGAAATTAGGAAGCTTATTAATTCATTGATTAAATTCATCTTAATTAATTATTTTAGCGCAATTCATCAAGTAGATCAATTCAACTAATCTAACTAATCCTAAAGGACCAAAGTTTGAGCCTTTTTCCAATCCTTTAGGTGATCCAACCAAATCCCAGGCCCAATTTTTGGTCCAAAACATTTGCTCCAATTCTCAGCCCCAATTTCCTTTGACCCGACCCAAAGGCTTTTCTCTAGAAAATTAGAACAACATAGAAATTTCTAGAAAGCACGCCTTCATCAGCGCCCAACGCCAACTCACGGCGTCAACCATAATTCTAGCTATGCGACAACACAACGAGTTTCACGGAAAAGGAACGAAGAGGAAGGCGTGCCTAGTACAACCATTGTCGCCTTCTTGATGTCCCTTTTCGGTTCGTACTCTCGCAGCAGCAAGGAGGCACGCGAGAATTGTCCTTGGGATGATGAGACTGCACCACGTCTTCATCCAAGGACGGTGGAACTATCTCAGCCATCTACTCCCCTTGCCCTTTCCGTAATAGGGTAAGAAATTCCAGAAAAGTTGGTTTTTCCATTTTGATGAAATCCTAGCGTTTTTGAATTTCATTTTGGTTTTCAAGGAGTTCCCTCCCCCCCCCCCTTTTTCTTTTTGAAAAAACGCTAAATGCCGTCCGATATAACATATCTTTTTCCATGTGAAGAGGAGGAGAATATTGGTTATTTTGGAGAGTTTTTTTTTTAAAGAACAGAGAAAAGACGAAGAATTGAAAAAGGAGTTAGAAAGGAAAGACGAAAAAATTTCATTCAATATTTAGATATTAGCTACACTTCATATTACAGAAGAAATAAAAAATTTCTCAGTCCTAGAATAGACCCGAAAACCTACAACTGCGGATAGAAGACATTCGAGTTCCCGTTCGTTTAACGTTTCTTCCTATTTCTTCATAGTCACATTCCGGTCGTGGAGTCGCTTCTTCCGTTGCTCATGCTATTCCGGAATCGCTGCACTTAGAAAGGTAAATATCACTTCTCAAGTATCATTTAATTCTCAATGTGTGGGTCGTTCACTGATCGAAGGTTGTTAGTTGTTTAAAAATGTTAATACTTGGAAATATCTGAAATGGCTATCAAACTGCAAAAGCAGCAGGGTAGCTTTATTCTTCCTATTTATTTGCCTTTGTTTGTTTGGGATAGAATTCTTGATGACTCCTTGTATGATTTTGAGTTGTCTTCCTCGTTGATTTCTTGTAATTTCATTGTTAATCTCGTGTTTGGGGTTGTGATTCGCATTTCGCGCTAAACTTTAAATGTGTTTTTGTGGCTGGGCATGTTCTTTATTTTTTTTTTCTCTTTCTCTGTCTCACCTTATATTCAGAAATGTCTAATATGCACCTATTTTCTTTGTGATTTGACGATTCTTTGAGCCCATGTATTCATCTGTGTTCTTCTCAAATTCGTAGTCATTATGCTCGCCTAAGTTTTTGTGTTGTTTCTTCATTTTGCCCATGTTCTCATTTGGTTAAGTGTTAAACTCCCTTGGTTCTGCCCTCATGTTTACAAAGCTCCTCTCAATTAATTTTCATCTATATCAGTAGATATATATATATATATATATA
>NC_028639.1:24235365-24257876 GCF_001406875.1 Solanum pennellii
TATATATATATATATATATATATTACTTCCCTTCTCGAAGTAAGACCCAAGTTCTGATTTTTCTACATTTCTATATGTTTTTTACTTGTTTCCGCCTATGAGCAGCCTCTACTTCTAGCTAAAAGTTTTATCTTCGCTGACTGCTTCATTGTGTAAAAATATTTAAATGCTATCGGATATGAATTTTTGTTCATTGCCTTTTCACTTGCAATATGTTTCCATAGTTTGTTTAGTATAACATGTTTTATATATTTGGGCGTTACATTAGTTTTAGAAATTGATAAATCGTCATGTTCAAGATCATCTACTGTATATATCTTGACAATAGTGGTTGGTTCGGACTTAACTTGCGATCCCATGTTTAAATCTTAGATTACTATAGATGGTTCCTTGGACAATGTTAGCTTAAATTCTCAACAAGTTTTCCTCCAATCCTTGGTATTAATTTTCAACAGTATTTACTCTATCTGGATATTTTGTTCATTCATGTTGGTTTGTATTAGTGCTTAGCATGATAGTTTGAATCACATATACTCTCTTCCTCTTAACTTAAGCTGCTGCCCCCATGTCTATATGCATATTTTATCGCAATAGAATAGTTTCATTATGCCCCATTGGCGGAACTATTTTCATATAATCGAGGTTCAACATTTGTTGGTTATGCTGCATGTTTATTTTTATGTGTTTGTTATTATGGTTATTTACTTATCTATTTTTTATGCATCTTTGACCCTCAATTTCAATGCCCATGTTCTTGTACGCTTGTTTTTTCTATCAAGCACAGTAGCACCGTTCGACTTATGATTCTTTGTCATCCCCTAAGCAATTTGGTTTTGCTTCTTCAAAAAAGGGGCCATCTATTGCTTTTTGGAGGCATTATTGGAATCTGTTATTTTTTTTATTTAGTTGATTTCCTTTTCTTACTTTTAATTCATTATTCTTGTTGGTTTGTCTTTAATGGATCTGTGTTTTGTCTTAAATCATGCCCTACTTGTTATTTTTCTGTATGCTAACTTGTTTTCATTTTTCTTTTTTTTTTTACGTGAATTCCTTTCGAGTACATTGGGACTCCGCCTCCTCCTTTGCATCCTTTGTTTGAGCCACGAAGGCTCAAACCTCTGTCCTTCGAGTTGGTCATCCAAAAAAATAAAGAAATTGACGGACAGGTCCCAAAGTTCAAAGAATTGAATAAAGTCGAAGAAGTTGAATTAGACGACCCTTTTTATTATTATTTTACGCATATTTGTATTTTGTTATCATTGGGACTAAGCCCTTGTCGTCTTTACTTTCCGTATTTATTATTTATTACTGTGTGGTTAGTCTAGAACAGGTACCAAATCAAATGGCCTTTATGCCCCAAAAAAACAAAATGGGTCCAAAAACCGGTCCAAGCGCACACAGCCCGGCTTTGGACCCAACATCTCTCTCTCTCTCTTTCTTTATTTTGTCATGTATTTGTTTGCACATTTGTCGATAGTTTTGAGGTTTAGAGCACTCGAATTTCCCGCAAGAAGCCACTTCATTTTAATCACTCATTTAAAACAATAAAGTATAAATAAAGTTAAAAAATAAATTATGCGAATCTCGCTTAGATAATAAATTGATATTTGTCAAACTAAATAATTATATCTCAGATTTAAGCTAGAAGTTTTTAGTCAAATAAGTTAGTTGTCGGATAACCGCAAGTAAGCGGACGTCTTAGGTGCTTTCAAACCTTTCTAAGACGTTAATAAGAATCCCCGAACCCCCTTTAAAAGTTTTTCAATCAATTTTTCTGTTTAAGTCTTTTGAGAACAAAGGTTATCTTAATTTTTCTTATAAAATTAAGTGGCAACTCTAAAAAGTCAAAAAAAATAAGAAAATAATACTATTTTTCCGAAAACTACGTTAAAACAACGCCCCTCGATATATAGTATCCATCGCGATGCACAGTATGTCCTTCAAAATGGTACATCCTCTTATCACAACCATGTTTCAGAGCCAAGGCAAATGAAATACTTCACATAAATAGTGAAGAGATGACCATTTTCGGAATAATGCACAGTTGTTCACAACAATGCAATCGTGATAAAACATCAAAAATTAAACAATAAGCCTTCACATCATTCTCAAACATCACACATCAACAAATAATCACATTACCATCTTTTATCACCCTTTTTTTCATTATTAGAATTTATTCAACATGGACAAGTCAACCCATCACCAATTCTCATTACTCCCTAACACATATTATAAGAAAGTACACAAATTCTATACACTTAACAAGGGTTTAAAAATCCCCTTGCCTTAATTAATCAACAATTTACTTCGGGACTTGAGCCTTCCCTTTTCTCTGAGCTTCCAAATCAATGCAATCTATTCAAATAAATGTTTACCCTAAGATTTCGAACTAACAACACCCATATTACTTAGGTTTAACCTAGACCCAAAAGATCACCCAAATCTATAATCAAGTTCCTTAGTTTCAAGCTTTGGGTCAAGTTTCAATTATTTCTTTTCTAATATCATAATTCAAATGGTATTCACATAAAACAATACATATAATATTTAAATGTACATACCAAGATATACGAATTTGAATCATGATATAATAGCCAAAAATATTTTAAAAAAAATATACCTGAATGATTTCAAATAGTAATGTTGAAAAAATGTATTTTTTTCTTTTTTTCAACACCTTTCATCCCAACCAATGTTTGACTCAATATTGTCAATCATTGGCCCACCATTACAGATTCAATTGACCCCCAATACTTTCCTTAATTTCTAGAATAGAGTCACGAGCCACTTTAACAAACATAAAAAGATATACCTTAATTTCTGATCCAATATTTCTAGCACCTAATTTTATTCTCTTATATATCACTGTCTTCTCTAATGCAAACCAATAATTTGTCTTCACGTGGCCTCAAATTACCCCAACTACGAATGAACCCTATAGCATCAAAAGGAAACATTAATTGCTTAGTCAAAGCAAATTCTTGAATTCATATAATATTTCATTTATCCCATAGTCAATTAACTAAAATCTATAACAACAAAGCACTATTGATTGTTACCTGTAGATCGACTTTTCTTTTCCTCTCGTGTGTGTTGGCTTAGGTAAAGTTTCTACCTCCCCTTCTTTTCTAAATTAATTGTTTATTAAAACCCGATAAAATCCACTAACTTATTTTCTAACACATGGCCCTAATAGTATAGGGTCTTAAATAAATGATTAATTAAACCACTAACTATCGATTAATTTAATTATTTACAATTACTCATCAATTAATTTATTCAAGTTAAACGAACAATTCAAATTTTCTAAAAATGACCTCCTGGGTCATTACAGATAAATTAACTATTTTCGTCCATAATTATATAAACTTATTCTTCAAAAGTGGTCCGTTTTGGTATATTTTTTATATGTATAAATTTATTTTATTTTTGCGAAATCAGTTTTTGTATATGTATAATTGATTGATGATTGTAGTTTATGTGGAATTGGTGTCCGCATATATTAGCTATTTACATGTGGAATTGTATAAAATGAGAAGTGACAACTTATTTATATTTGTATATTTTGTATATGTATAATTCACATAAATCTTTTTTTTTTGTGGAATTAGTATTTGTATATGTATAATTTATTGATAACTTATTTTTTCTGTGAAATTATTGTTTGTATAAATGAGATATTTTGTTCGTAATTGTATAAAAGGAATAGTGACAACTGATTTGTACTTAATATTTGTATATGTATAATTTACAACTAATTTATACTTATATATTTGTTGTAGGTCTCTCACAAATTTGAATGTTTCTTCATCCATAATTTTAATCGCATCTAATTATAAATCTAAGAAACCATATGAAATTCCAGTCATATACAAATACAATTTTTTTTAATAAAAGAATGGAACCATCTATAAACAACTTAAACCGCATAAGAATTGCCCTAAAAATCAGGAAGCACAATTGAGAGAGAAGAATTGAAATTTTCAAATTTTGAAATCAATTTATGTTGAGGAATTCAAGGAGAAAATAAGTTAAAAAAATTATGAAGAAAGAGAAGAAATCATTTCTATATATAAAAGGAACAAAATACACACTTCTACAGATAGAAAAAGGCAGAAACGTAATTGTAACTGAAATTTTGTGACGAACGATATTTAAAATAAACTATAGTTATAATGACTAGTTAACTAGTATAAGCTTGCTTAACCGTGTAATTTCTCCAAAATATGTGACTAAAATAAATTCCAAATTATATTTGGGTCAATCCATTAAGTTGACAAGACGAGCCCAATTCATGTTCTTCAAGCCCAAGAACCAAAATTGCTTGGACGAAAATACCCCTAAAACCTTCGTTCAAGCCTATATAAAGAGGTCTTATGAGAAGAAAGAAGAACAAATACACAGTTACACACATAAATACAAAGAGAATCCTTGTTTTTCAGTGGTGATCTGCAAGTCTTCCATATACAAAAAAGTCTTCGCTCCAAGTGTTGAGATGCAAGTTTTTGTCAAATTAAGAACATATGTGAAGAAAAAAATGAGGGTATTACGTATATTTTATTAAAGATCTTATAAATATTGTAAACTTTGCATAAATTTAAATACAAATACTATTATTTGATTGCTCTTTTCCTTTCATGTTTATTGTATTTCAGGGGCGAAACTTTAGACGCTTAAAAATTGGCTCGTCCAGTGGGACAATCTTTACCACCCATCCCTTATTTTAAAAAAAACAAAGTTCAAAAACACCGAAATGACTTTTAAGAAGATCAACTCAAAATCTGCTTTTGTATCCACATCTGGATTCGCAACAGTATATGCATCTACATTCAGATCTAGTTGTGTATTTGCATCCCCAAAAATTGATGGATCTAAATTATGCATTACTGTGGAAAACATCCTTGATGTTACTGTGGAAAGCATGACACTTGTCACAAGGAACCAAACCAAATTTTTAGGACAATAAGTCTCATGGGTGTCGTCGTAATCTGCTATTGTCTTTGGTTCATCTCCAAAATTTGTAAAGTCTTATGCAAAAGCCGCAAAAGAAGAAATCGCTGAAATGGTCGAGAGGGTTCTTTTCCTAATTGAGTCTATCTACATCCAAAAATCCATTTGCTTTAACCAATAATGATGTCTTAAGCACGAGATCTACCCTACACAACATGTTTGCGTCTCATATTTGGGAAAGTCAATGTTATTCTCTATCACCTACAATGGTAATGTATATGATGGTGGTGGAAACTTCCACCATAGAAAAACAACTTGCAAATTTGATGAAAGCATAATTAAAGGCCTATCAAAGTACATCAAAAGGTCAAGATATTTAAATAACCAAATTGACAAACATGATAGGAGAATATGGAGAAAAAAGAATCCACGCAATTATGTGCAAATCTTCATGAAACTCAGGAGAAAAGAGAGCCCTTCACAAAACAAAAGGCAATCATCAAAGAGTTTCAAGTGTTGGTCGAAGGTCTAATTCCTGTTGACAAATTGAAGAACTTTGTCAAAGAGGCTATCAAAGATAAATCTGAGTCCACGTACAAGTACTATTTCACATATGTAAAGTCGTATTCTCAAAGAATTGATAACCTAAAAGTACATGTTGGTTATCAACCTCCTAAGTTGCAGCAATTTGACAACAATAAAAATATGAAATAACATGCGACACACTTTGTGGAAACTTGCAATGATGCTAGAACATATGGTGACTATCTTGTTAAGAAACTTGTTAGATCTTTCACGGGATTTGCTTTCGAGTGGTACATAGATCTTGAGTCTAATTCATCGATAGCTGAGAGCAGATGAAGAAACAATCCCTTAAGCGTTTTTATAGCATGAGGCGTGTTGTGAGAATGATAGAGATTGCAAGCCCCTTCAAATAAATGATGAACAAGTCATTGACTTCATAAATCGATGGAGGAGCTTGAGGCTTAACTGTAAAGATCGCCTTAGTGAAACTTATGGGATCGAAATATGCATCCAAGGTATGTATTGGGATCTTCATTACATATTGCAAAACATAAAGCTTAAAACATTTGAAGAACTAGCGACGCGTGCTTATGATATGGAACTGAGCATGACTTCAAATGGAGATCAGGAGTTGTCCAACTTCCAACATACAAAGGAAATATAATTGACATTGAGAATAAGGACAAGCTTTCATCCAAAATTGAAATTGAAGAGTCTATGTAAGTTGATATGTTCCTTGATGTACGAGCCTAAGCTGCAAATCATAATGTTCATCGATGCACGAGACTAAAATGCATGTAATGAAACTCATCAAATTCAAGCTAAATTTTCAAGCTCCAAAGATCCTCAAATTCGAGTTTAAGTCTTCAAATGAAAATACTCCTACTTCATCAAATTCGAGCTAAGTCTTCAAGTCACGAGGCTTCTCAAATTTAAGCAAAACCTTCAAGTTCTAAAGCTCATCAAATTTGAGCAAAATCTGTAAATAAAAATGCTTATTGACGCACAAGTCAAAATAATATGTCATAAAACAAATCAAATCCGAGCTAAGTTTTTAAGTGAAGAAGTTTCTCCAATTGGAGCATAATCTTCAAGTCTCAAATCTCATCAAATTCAAGCAAATTCTTCAAGTCAAAATGCTCCTTGATGCATGATCCTAAAATACATGTCATAAAATTCATCAAATTCTATTGAATATTCAAGTTTTAAAGCTCATCAAATTCGAGCAAAAATATTCAAATCAAAATGCTCTTCGTTGTACGAGCCTAAAATGCATGTCATAAAGTTCATCTAAATGTTGTTGAATCTCAAGTTTCAAAGCTCATCAAATTCGAGTAAAATCTTTAGGTCAAATGCTTCTAACACACGAGTCTAAAGTTCATGCCATGAAGCTCATCAAATTCGTGCTAAGTCTCAAGTGTTGAAACTCTTCCCATTTGAGCTAAGTTTTCAAATTATGATGCTCCTTAAATGTGATCCAAGTCTTCAAGTAAGAAAAACTCCATGAAAATGAGTTAGATTTTTAAATTTTTACTTTTGGCCCTCGTGAGTTTAAATCTATATGGTCAAAAAAATCCAATAGGTTGAAAACCTTGAAATAAATGGCCTAGAAAAATTAGAAAAAGAATCCTTACATGTTTTGCATTGAAGTGTAAAGTAAATACATTTTATTGCTTCAAAATTACAAGAGTTTTTACACATCATAAAGAAGGAACTAAAAAAATTGACTTATCATCCATACAAAAGGTCTAAGTAGAAAAAAATCAAACATCAAGAAGTGGTTTGTCAACTCATCTTGGATGAATTTATCAAGTTCACATCACCTCTTCATCAAGCATCATTGATTCAAATATTCTTATGGATCAATGGATCCATAAGCGAGCCTCAATATTTGACATGATAGCATATTTTGAAGTTTTATCTAATGAGTTGATAATGTGACATGTAGTTTCTCTAAAAAAAACTAGGACAAACTGCGGCAGAATCTCTTTCTCGCGAAAGACAAAACTACAACGGAAGAGGTACAAAGTGTGATACGTTGCTAAGCTTCAATCAAGCATTCTTTAGAAAAAGCAAGTTTGATAGATTTGAAGATGAAAAACACTCAAGTACACTAGTGTCCCGCAATAACCAATAGTTGTCTCGACGGTTAAATGCCGGTTTGGATGGAGAAAAGCTGCCTAAGTACTGGCATGGCAATTAGTCTAGCACAATGATCAATCGATGATTCATCAGTCCCAACACAAATGCTCCTATGAGAACTATGGATAGTTTATCTACTCAAGCAATATTACATTTTTGTTTGAATGAATTTTGGAGTTCGAAAGTGTTCAAGGGACATAAACTTGATAGTTTGGGAGAATATCAATGTGTAGTCTGGATCAAGTGTTATTCATATATTAATTGACGTTGTTAAATTCTATATGTGTGTGTGTGTGTGTGTGTGTAATTGATAAGAATTCAATTGGTTGATTGTTTCAAATTGTGAAAATAATAGAAGAAGAGCCCATCTGTCAATCCTTGTGGTTTATCTCCGACTCATAAGTTGGATAATTGTTTTGCATACGATCACTATGTCTTAAAGATGAGATATAATTGAGCATTTATAAAAATTTGTGTCGTTGTTGCGAATTGGTTAATGATCGTCTTTTGTTGATTTCTAGATTAAAACTTCTGTGCATTTTGTGTTCTTATTATTCTGTGTTTGTGTTGTTGCTTGACAGAACAAAGCAAGGAGGACCAGGGGAATGATGACGGAAGTTTCGATGGTGTGGCTTTTGCAAATGATTTTTCCAATGAGGAAGCACCCATGAAATTGGGTGTAGATGGAGCAATTCACCTACAACTAAAGGTAGGGAGAGTTATATTTCAAGTGACTAGTCCAATGCTTTATCTACTACAAATGAAGTGACTATTTGGAGGCAAAGCGGTGGATCATGTAAATCAACACATGAAAATTTGTGTGGAAGTTTGTCTCCCTTTCAAGAGTTGGAACATCAGTCAAGAACTTGTAAGTCTAAAGTTGTTTCTTTTCTTATCGATCGGATGCGTTGTCATATTGCTTGGAGGCTGAGTTGAGATGCTAACATAGGTACATTCATGCAAATCATGAGAAGGAAAAAACTGAGGCATCAAACATTGTCAACACATTTAAGATTCTTATAGGTTATCAGCCTGCCTCAACTTTATTTTATTTGGTTTGTACATTTTTTGTCTGTTTATTATGCTTCCTGGTTTACTTTGTACTCTGAGACTCTAGTAGCGTCGTTATATGTTTCGACCCCGTGGGTAAGCATTTAGTATTTGATCAGATGTATAGATCATCTTTGGTGACTATACAGAGGTGTGACACTCAAGCTGACTTTATTGTGTTGGATATGCTTGATTTGATGGTATCCTAGGCATGGACTGGTTATCCCCCTACCATGCGATCTTGAATTTCTTTGCTAATAATGTTACCTTAGCAATGCCTGGTATCCCTCTAGTGGTGTGGTAGAGTTCTTATAGTCACACACCAATTAAGGTTATTTCTTATGTTTGGGCCAAAAGGTTAGTATCCAATGAATACTTGGCCTATTTGGCTTATGCTTAAGATGTTAGTTGGAGGGTTTTAAAGTTGATCCGGTTCCTATTGTGTGCGATTTCACAGATGTCTTCTCTGGCGATATATCTAGCCTTCTCCCTATTGTAACTTGATGCCCTTTTGTTTTGGTATTTGTGGTCGATTCTTGGCCTTAGCCTATACATATGCTAGTGAATGCCTTATAATTTTTATTTTGGAGTCGTTATCCCTTGGAAATCTTCTGTCGTTGCTCCAAACGCTTCTAGATCCCTATAGATTGATGTAGTTATAACACCCCGTATGCTAGAAAGTCCAGATTGTAGAAAATCAGAAGTTGCAGGTGCTACCAAGGGGACCACCTATGGACCGTATGTGGGGCCCATGTTGCCTACCTGCAACTCCTTCCCAGAACCCTCCAGGAAAATTCAGGTAAGTCTGGACCCATGCCAAGACCTACGGACCGCATGTCAGACCATGGTCCGTGGTTCAGACCCTACAAATTCCAGTATCTGAAGCCGAACGACGGCTGACCAGGACGGTCCATCAGTCAAGCCAAGACAACGTTTAAGTCTGGGATCATTTGGTCATTTTCCTATGCATTGGACACCTAAACTATGTCATTTAACCCATAAACTACGTCGTTTTTGTCAGTTTTAGTCTAGTAACTTAACCAGAACTTACCCTAACCAATTCATTCTCAAAGAAGTTGATCAAACCAAGCAAAAAAAGAGAAAAAACATTGACCAAACCCTCTCCAAGAAAGAAATGAGTTTCCCTCAGTTCCACCCCAAAGTTGAAGAATTTATCCGTGGAATTCGTCACCAGATATGTGGGATTTCACTAGTTGGTTTTTTTTCACCTATTAGGTTCCTAGAATTCAGTCAAATTCTTGATTTCCTTCAGTATATTTAGAGTCAGGGTTTATAGTATTTCAGATTATAGTTGTGGTTTAGTTGTTCCCTTGATCCTAATCAAAATATTACATTTTTATAACTATGTTGGTTAATCCTTGCATGAAATTTAGAACCCTAGTTGTGTAGATTCGTTTAGTTCATTAATTACACTTACTAGGTCAGTTTATACATATATACATGCATCAATTTTCAAATGCTTCATTATCACTAATGAATGTTGCATTTTCAGAATCTCGAGCTATCCAGTTTATTTCAGTTATGTTGTATTTTATACATTTTATTGGGAGTAGTCTTAATACGGAGTTGGGCTAGGGTCGGCCACCCTCATAGTCCCAGAATTACATGCCCCCGTAGGTAAGTCCCCTCTAAGGGAATTATAATTAGTAATCACGTCAGTCATGCATTTATACCCCTGTCAAGGTATATTGAGTCCTCTCGATAGGGCATATACATCGGACTCCACGTTTAGCTCACGTGGTTTTATGTCGGCTATTAGTAGCTCCCACAGTCAGATTCTAGCGCATTGACCAGGTTACCAGTTATATGTTTTGTATTCAATTTCAGTATGTATGAACTTGGTCATTGCATTCAGTTTAGTTCATATTCCGCATGTTTAGTATATTCTTCATGTTCGTCTTATATCATCGATCAGTATGCTTTTATTTCAGTTATGTATATGTTGTTCAGCTTTATCCTATCCTACATTTTCAATATCTTTCAAGTATTGAAGCATACTTGGTGCTACATCTTCACGTGATGTAGGTTCACGTCCTCAACATCCAGATCACACATAGATCAGTTTCCGATCACCAGTTTAGCAGTACCAGTGGTAAGTCCTCATTCTTCAAGGACGATTGACATGTTTTCTATTTAGTCTTTCCATTTTTTGTTCCGGTTTTCCTAGAGTTAGCTGGGGTCATGTCCCAACATCTCTATTCAGTAAGAGACTTTTATCCATACATGGTTAGATTCAGTTTTGGCTTGGAGTTTGATCTTTCATTAGTCATTAAACTCACAATATTCAGATGGTATTGAGTGTTCCCCATTTCAGTTTATATCATGTTTTAAGCTTCCTCACATTATTCCTCATTTTAGTTTATCTTAGGATGCTTATAATATGCCAGACGGGTTAGCTTGGGGTCACTCGTGATCCTAAGATCCATATTATGTCAAGGGGCTAGCTTCGAGGCATGATAGTAGGTGATATGGATCATAGACTATGAATCCTTAGTTAGGCGACAACTCCACTTTTATTGGAATTTCATCAATAAATTTCTTATGTTACGACCTTAGTATGTTAAGGTTGGGATTTTAGGATTTAATGGTAACATTGGACCTGGTTATGGATTCTGAGCAGGAGTAGCTCACTTATGACACAATGGAGGTTTTGTTGTATGATACCTTTCCGCTTGATGATGAGTGTGTGAGTATAAGGTTCTTCAAATTGTTCTACCCATGGTTTGAGGTCCGAACGCATTTCTACTAATCGTGGTTTAAGTCTAGGCATGCTTTTATTAGTCATGTTTGAGTCCTAACGTCTTGATTCTTTTGGGTTCTTCGAGGTGTCTTCGTCACAGTTCAGAGTTTGGGGTCGACCGTATGAGTTTCAAAATATACTTAGTCATATCTAGGGATACCATTAACTCTGTTCTGTACTTATCGCGCTTATGAGGGTCTATTTGGGTTATTTTCATTTACATTTCGCAAGAGTATACCTTATGGGCTTATGGGGTCCATTTAGGTTGTCATTATCTAATTTACTTCATCATTCTGTTTGTGCTAGATTATTGAGGTGTATAATTAGACTTTCTGTTGTGTTACGTTCTTATGACCCTTATCTATCGTTTATTTCTTCACTTTTCCTTATGTATTTGCTTTCCAAGTTCAGTCGCCCTATGATGTCTATTGTGTACCTGTTGTTTTGGTACTCATACTACATTCTACATATGTGTTTCGTAATGAAGATCTGAGCGCCAACCGACTGTGTTGATTTCGAGCTTCAACGGGGACTCCCAGAGATAAAGGGTGAAGAGATGACGTCCTAGTTTGACTCGTCTCCTTCTGTTTATAGTTTTTGGCTAGTCTTTTGCATTTGAAACAAGTCTGTACTTATTTTGGTTTTTGTAGCTTGTACTCTTTTTAGTATAGTAGCTTTGTGCCCTTATCCACCAGTTAGTGAGATTGGATCTTGTATTGTTGTATATTTATGTCATTTCGTTTTTCAGATGTGTATCCCTTTGTGTTGTTGTTATCTTCTCGTTGGTTGTTGATTGTGTCCATTATGTTTGTTTTCTTATCGTTCCTGATATGATATGACTTACCTAACAATAAGTCTTCATAGGTGCCATCAAGATCTGAGTTTTCAGATCGTGATAAAATTTCAGTTCAACCTCCCCCAATAATTACATAGATAGAGAATAAAGAACGAGAGAATATTGCAGTACAATAATGATTTTGGGGGAAGAAGAAAAAAAAGAGAGAAATGTCTTAATTTTTTTTTAAAAACTGAAGAGATATCCTTGAGCCAAGAATTACTGTTTTCTTTTTCTTGAAAAAAAATAAAAACAAATAAGTCCCAATCCTTAAAAATTACGTTTGGGGTCGTGGTATTCAATTCTTCCATATAAGTGTATGATAGTGACATCATGGCTATGACCCATTTAGAAGATGTTCATTTTTTTTCCTTGTGTGTGAAATGGTCAATTGGAATACCCTTTTATTGATTCTGGAATTGCAAGCAAAGGTCTTCAATTGGTCCCTCACTTGTTTTCCTATCAAAACTTTCCTCCATTTATATCACCTACACGTACCATTCTCTATATATATTCCCTCGTATTTTTGACCAGAAAATTTGATCAGAATGGTAAAATAACATATTCCACATTATGTTATTTTACTTTTCTAAATATTTTTATAATTTTAACTTTAATATCTCTCAATTAAAAAATTAAAAGAATCAATTTATTTTTAAAATAAAAAATATTATAGACTTTTAAAATTTTTAATCAAATTCTGATTAAATTTTCAAATTATTTAACATTATCCCTTTAGGACTACGCCCCTTTCAGAAATTGTTTATTTTAGTTAGTGCTCATAATATTATTAAACCAACATGGTGCGATATACCTAAATTTATTTCTATACCACTCATGTGTGACAAGGCTAAATGCTTTTTCTTAGTCTTTTAATACGTGGATTATTAATGTTGAGACTAAGGAATTTATATAATTAATAATATATACTTTGGAAGGGGTAAAATTTGACTTTTCTAATTAAAAAATAAATTTGGGAATAGTTGAATTTTGTTGTGTTGCTAAAATTCCAAGCCCAACCAACCCTTTTCTTCCCTATGGGCCCTATTCTTTGTCTTCCTTTGTTTTTTTCTCTCTCACACCCACAAAGACACATAGTTGTTGCAGCTTAACATCATTATAGCTTTATGCAAATTTATTCTAACAGCTTTGTTTACTTGAATAATCCCTACTTTTTTTCCCTTAATTTGAGACTAGAGATTTGGCTTTTGAAGTTTGTATCTTTGTTTTGAGGGTAGAATGGAGATACAGAATGGTAGCAGCAAGTCAAAGATTGATGATTATCAAGTGGTAGAGCAAATTGGAAGAGGAGCTTTTGGAACAGCATTTCTTGTTATGAATACCACTGATAATAAGAAGTAAGCAACTATTTTCTCTCTCTTTCCTCATAACAGTTACTATTTGCTTACCAAATCAGGATGTGGTAGATTTCTTTTTGGAGGTACTGTTGGGAATTAAACACACAACACACACAAATAATCTAGAGAAAAGAGAAACGGAACACAAACGGGACACACAAGAATTTAACGTGGTTCGGTTTCCCTACTCCACGACTGTAACAGGAGGATTTTTATTTCACTTGTGCTACTATTTTGAATTACAAATACAAGGATCATATTTATAGGAAAACCAAATAGTTAACCTAGGGTTTCAGTAATGGGTCGGGCCGGCTCACAAGCCTCCACAAAGCCCAACAATCTCCCACTTGGAGGCTTGAAGAATTTCAACTGCCATCCACTTAGAACACTTGTATCTCTAGTAATCTTTTTCAACTCTCTCCTGCTACAGCGGCCTTCTCATCAGTCAACTGAAAGGCCCGTTGAAGCTCCCCGAAGCTTCAACACATCAGTCACGGCTGAAACTGCCCTTGACTCGTCCTCGGTCCCTACCGGCTCCCACTTGAGACACGAACTGCCGGATCCTAGAACTCCCTGAGAACAAACACTCTCCATACTCAGCAAGAAATTTTCTGGAGACGTATCAACAGCTGGAATACTGGTTCTCTTGACCCACTGTCTTCTAGGAGCCTTGGCTGAAGCACGGCCGGTGCTCCCACTGCCACAAACGCCTCTGACTGGTCTTCCTGAACCTTTCCTTGCTCGTTCATCCTGAATCTGACCTGTGGCTCTGGGTTTCTTTCTTGCAAAGACAACCTTCTTCTGCCCACGAGATTCTGTGAACCGGACTTTGTTTTTCTTCTGAACTGGGACGGTCACTCCCTCAGACGGTAATCCGACAATATACAACGATCCTCTTTTTGTTCCACGAGCCATGACAAGATTGCCCCTCACGACCTTCCACTGCCCATTTCCGAACTTCACATGATGTCCCTGTTCATCCAACTGCCTAACAGAAATCAAACTTTTCGTCAAGCTTGGAACAACTCTGACATCCTTCAAGGTCCAGAAACCGACTGGCGTCTTCAGCACCATGTCACCCATGCCCGTAACATCAAGAGCTCTATCGTCTGCAAGCCTTACCTTTCCAAAGTCTCCAATAACCAGATTCTGCAATGCTTCACTGCTGTGGGTAGCGTGAAAAGAAGCACCAGAATCCATGACCCAGGAATCCACATTGCTCTCCGCGCAACAGATAAACAAATCCTCGTTGACGCTGTCTTCTGCAATGTTGACTTGTTTGTCTTTCTGGCATTGATTCCTGAAATGCCCCACCTCCTTGCAGTTCCAACATGTTACACCTGAGCCATCCCGAGCCTTCGACTGACTCCTTCTTCGGTTCCTGCTCCCACTACCTCTGTTATTTCCTCTGCCTCTGACGACGTTTAGCATATCACCTGATGATTCTCCAGAACTCCTTCTTCTGACATCCTCGCCAAGAACGAGATCACGAATCTTCTCAAAGGTGAATCCATTAGGTCCCACTGAACTGGCAACTGCTGTAACCGTTCCGGACCAACTGTCAGGCAATGATGATAACAGTAGTAAAGCTTGAACTTCATCATCGAACTTAATGCCAACTGACAAAAGTCTGGCTAAGATCGAATTCAATGAGTTGATGTGCTCGGTAACTGAACTGCCTTCCTTCATCTTTGTGTTCACCAACTCTCTAATCAGAAAAATTTTGTTTGCTGCAGATGGCTTCTCGTACATGTTAGACAAGGCTTCCAAGATGCCTTTCGCTGTCTTCTCCTTAAGAATGTTGAACGCAACATTCTTGGTCAACGAGAGTCGGATAACTGACATAGCTTTCCGATCCAAAACTGCCCACTCTGCATCAGACAATTTTCCTTGCTTGTCACCCAACACTACGTCCAAATCTTTCTGAACCAGCAAATCTTCAATCTGCATCTTCCACCAACTGAAATCTGTACCATCGAACTTCTCAATTCGGAACTTCCCATCTTCTGTCATCTCAAAGGACTAAATGAGATACTCGGTACAACTAATTTCAGATCTTGGTAATTTCGTCAGAAATATTGCACCACAAAAAAAATCGCACACACCTTCGGCAATTCCCTTAACGGCGTCTTGCACGGCTGTAGCTTGCGAACGGCGGCGGCACACTCCTTCCTGCACACAGTTCTTCACACAAGAACCCTAGGTGACAATTTCTCACAATTTGTGTTACAGTGTTGTTGAAACCTCGCTCTGATACCAATTGTTGGGAATTAAACACACAACACACACAAATAATCTAGAGAAAAGAGAAACGGAACACAAACGGGACACACAAGAATTTAACGTGGTTCGGTTTCCCTACTCCACGACTGTAACAGGAGGATTTTTATTTCACTTGTGCTACTATTTTGAATTACAAATACAAGGATCATATTTATAGGAAAACCAAATAGTTAACCTAGGGTTTCAGTAATGGGTCGGGCCGGCTCACAAGCCTCCACAAAGCCCAACAGGTACCAGCTTCAATTTTTGCTGGGTAGGAGGAGCCTTTTTGTTTGTTTTTATTTTTCCTACTTTTGGTGCGCACTCGCTCCTATGCAATAGCTTGCAAACCCGTAGTAGGCAAGCTCATTGCGACAAGTTCGATCCAGAAGGTAAATCCCTTGGTTTTGTTGGCAAACTTGAGACCTCCAACATGGATGTCCAAGCTTAAACCACTGGCCTCCCGAAGGGTCTTCGTTGGAGGAGCTTTGCTTTTCTGTCTCTGAATTAATAAAATGTCACTTAATTACCAAAAGAGAAGTCTTGAGATAATAAATGTTATGTGCTGATGAAGATCTTGAAAATAAAGTGATTTGTTGTGACCACAATTAATATTTTCTTGCATTTGCAGTGACATAATGATACAACTTTAAATGACCCTTTTCTTATTGAGTTAAAGCCCATGCCTAATACTGAACCCATTTCCTACAACATTCAAATTATTTTAACTAACAAGTAATACAAATTCCTCCTTTTAGGTATGTTCTGAAGAAGATACCTTTAGCAAAGCAGAGAGACAAGTTCAAACGTACCGCACTTCAAGAGGTCACTTCAAATGCTTCATTATATTGTATTCTTTTAATCAATTTCCTATATTACCTAATTTTGATGTTAGCTTGATCAGAGACTTCAGCTTCTTACCAAATGCATGGGTACATAATTCAATGCTTAAACTGAGAAAACTAAAGTTAGGTTGCTTATTTTAATGACCCTCTTACATTTTACATTGGGAAGCTATACTAGACAAAAGCGTTGCATCATAATTAGTACCTAACTGAAGTTGATATCTATAATCAATAGTTTGTGTCTCTTATCCAATATTTTAACTGCCTCATTGAGGTCAATAAATCCATTATCGTAAATTTTGTGCCTACTTCTTTTCTTGTCTGGGACAGCCTCTCTACCTTTACATGGTAGGGGTAAGGCTGCGTACACACCACCTCCCAAGACCCCACTTTTGGGATTACACTGGGTATGTTGTTGTCTTTCATCGTCAGCCATCAATGTCCTTTCCTTACAATCCTTAATTTTGTTTCCAACTGCTGCATTTGCTTTCTATTATGAAATAAATATTCCACAAATTTAAGTTTAAGCATTTCCGTAACTTTAAATTGGTCTTCAGTCATGAATGTCCTTGAGACAAATTCCAGTTCACAATAGAAGGCAACTTTTTCTTAAAAATTAGAACTTAATTAATCTAGTCCTATAAAAATAAGAGCATTTTGAACAAATGCCAGGTCATTCATCATCACTCTCATATCACAGAACTGCTATTTCTTTTGGCATGTCGTTTTTCACTATTTTACTCTTGTACATTTGAAAGAATAGTGCTTCAATTCAAACCCTTCTTTGTATGGGCAATCTTCCTTAGTAGTTTAATAATGATGATTAGACGAATGGTTAAGTATATTGGTGAAAATCTTCAATGATATCCCCAACGAATTCTGTGACCTCTGTGTTGGATACCACTAATTGAAACTGTAAATATGGTTTAATATTTCTTGGCATCTGCTCAACAGGATGAAGTATGGATATCAATGTCCTAGATTAACTACGGATGAAGCTGAAGTAGAAATAGAACTTTCAAATTACTTATTTGTTTTTTTGTTACTTGATTAGTAGATCCTTTGGTAACAAGAGATACATAAGGAAAAATAAAATAACTGAAGGTAACTAATGGAATTCCAAAGGTGGCATGAGCTGATAATTTGGGGTGCAAGAGAACTAATATTGGAATTTAGAATTTTTGGTAGAGAAAAAACGTGGAGAACTATTGTGAGTGTGACCATACAAACCAAAATCTTATAGCAGAAGTTTGCAAACTTCTGAATTTAGTTGACTGAAACTCTTAGATTGTATAAGTATCTGTGGATTTTTCTACTTGTTGAACTTGTAATAAATGCTAAAATCAGTTTGTTTTTTTTAATTTAGGTGACTGCTCCTAAAAATTTTTTGTGAAGAACTTTATACGCCCCAATGGGTCAAATATATATTTCCTTTTCTCTTATTATGTTGTCATTATCCTGTCAGAGATGGGATGACCTTTAATAAGAAAACCTTCTGCCGCAGCCTTAGATTCTCTTGAGTTTATGGTAGCAAATAGATAGTGCTGCATTGCAGTCAAAAAAGTTATGCAGTTGATAAGTTAACTATAGTCTTACCCTGTACTTCCTATTTGAGATTTATTACTATTAATAATAAAATAAGCCATGAAGGACTTCGCCTGGTGGTATATTAGCTTAAAAAGTATACTTTTACCTTTACCTATCGAAAAAATTGAGTCTTACCTTTGAAACCACACATGTTCAGCTTCTCTTATTATTTAGTATTCTCATCAAGAGTCAGGCCACGTAAAATGGAATGATACTATGTTGAGTATATAGGTTTGCATAATGTTAAGCTAATTAATATCTGATGATATCTGTGTATGTATTACTCTATGGCAGATGGATCTGATAGCTAAGTTAAGTCATCCATATATCGTGGAGTACAAGGATGCTTGGGTCGAGAAGGTATTATGTTATTCAGTTTCTAGAACAGGATTTGGAATTGAAATAATTATCCTTGACTTGAGCAAAATTCTATATCGAGTTGCCTCAATACAGGGTTGACTTTGTTTTCCTTTCAGGGGAACTGGATATGCATCGTTACCAACTATTGTGAAGGTGGAGATATGTGAGTGGTTATCCTAGACTTGCTAGCATTTTAATACTTTTTTATTGACATTTTAATTTTACGTTTCTCCCAAAAGATGGTCAAAACATATTTGTTGATTGAACTACCCTATTATGGTTGTATATGAAGAATCTTTAGACACCTTCTAAATTACAAGGTTGAAAGCATCAAAATCATGGGAATGTTTTATGGCGTAATATGAAGACAATGTCTTTTCTGTTTTTTGGGTAATCAGGGCAAAGATCATAAGGAAGTCTAGAGGAGCTCTCTTTACAGAAGAGGTAGTTTAGATGCAACTTCCATCATAATGGGTTCTCCATACTAGCGTGGTTCACTTAAAGTTTATGTGTTCACCAACTTTTTCCTGTGCAGAAACTCTGCAAATGGCTGACTCAGCTATTACTGGCGGTAGATTATCTGCACTCCAACCGTGTTCTACACAGAGACGTGAAGGTATAAACAGGCCCTGATCTATTAATGAGCTTTACTTGTATGACATGTTTTAACATGAACTACTTCGATTTATTTCAGTTATCTAACATTTTTGTCACGAAGGACAGTGACATCCGGCTAGGTAAGAATGACAACCAAGTGCATCATAGCACCCTCCTTGCTTTTATGTTATCTATGAATCAAATCTGTTTGCTTTTTTTACACAGGTGATTTCGGATTCGCAAAACTTTTAGATGGAGAAGGCCTTGCTTCCTCGGTACGAGTTCTCTGTATATTCATACAGCTTAGTGGAAAAATTAGCTCCTGCTTATTAGCAATGAACTGTGATCGCCTTAATAAATGATTCAATATGTTTACGTAGTGACTAGCTAGAGGGCACCCCATTCCTTTCCAATATTGAGAAAACTAGGTGTTCTGTTTAGTTATAGTATGTCATCTTGTTGTGATTTCTGTGTATGGTAGTTTTCAATTATAAAATGCCCTGCCTTATGTGCTTGAGGAACATGCTACTAGTTCTAACTTCGCCAATAACTTATATTAGTGACTTGTTGCCTCCAAACAGGCTGTTGGTACTCCAAACTATATGTGTCCTGAGCTCCTTGCTGATATACCATATGGCTACAAATCTGACATATGGTCTCTTGGTAAGAGAACTGGCGAAGTAATGCATTTCCTTTTTATTATTTCCTTAATAATGAAGCAATAGTTTGATGTGGTTGTAGGATGCTGTATGTTTGAAATTGCTGCACACCAGGCACCATTTAGAGCTCCAGTACGTTGACTTTTCAGCTATCTATGAACATCATAATTCATAATTCATCGTTTACCTTTATATATTATTTGTGTGGAACATTGAAAGGTTTTTTTATTCGGCAGGACATGACAGGACTTATCAATAAAATAAACAGGGGCTCTTTATCACCACTTCCAATTATATATTCCTCCAACTTGTAAGTAGCTTCCAACCATTGTTAAGAAGTGGTTCTTATTTCTACTTAACACTTATAATTGTTTATCTAGCCACTAATAATTAAACTGACAAGATGGATCAATGCTTCCAGGAAACAGATTATTAAAAGCATGCTAAGGAAAAGCCCTGAACACAGACCAACAGTGAGTGCAAGATGCATATATTCAAATGCAATTAAATCTGAAATTGTCAGTCTTTCTGATTTGTTTTTTCGTCATCACTTTCAGACTGCGGAGTTGTTAAGGCATCAACATTTGCAGCCATACCTCTTTCACTGCCGCAACCCTTCATCTGCTTTTCTTCCAGTGAAGTCTCCAAACAGCCCAAAGGAAAAAACAAAGCAATCACCTGGAAAATGTGGCAGTCCTAGATTCATAAGAGAAAGACCTCTAAGGCTAAAAGAGAAGAGTCCTGTTTTTCACTTTGATGGAAGTGACAAATCTCTTGGGCTTAAAGAGAAGGGTCCTGTTTTTCACTTTGATGAAAGGGACAACATTCGGCCACGAAATTTATCTGAGAACTATGACGCATTTAAAGCCAAACTTGAGACTAAGAGAGTTGATCCTACTAGCTACTCCGCAAAGATATTTGTAGATGGTGTGGATTCTAAATGTTGGGATGCTATTGAGGCAGCTATTTGCAATGGAGACGATGAATCCGACCCTTTATTGCAAGAAGGAAGTACAAATACAGCGAACTCTTCAAGATTCATGGCAAATATGCACTCTGATGAGCAAGAAAAAGTTTCTGTTGAGCATGTTCAACAATCTGAAGAAGGCGACAGGGAGGATGACAAAACAAAAGACCTTGAGGAGTTGAGCACGCCAAGTGGCAGTGGAGAAGCAGACTTGAATGAACTAGATTGTATCTCCGCAAAGCCTAGCAGAATGATTTCGTCTAGTGGAAGCTCCACTGAGAAAACACGGTCTTATGATGAAGAAAGCACTTCATCAACTACACGACCTGCAAAATCTGATATTGATGCTGAACTAAGGTGTCATGCATCTGAAAGTGAAAATGTTGGTGAGTTTAAAGGAGTTTCTGTTGACCACATAGCTTCTGAAAGAAATAGGTCAAGCCCACTTAAAGATGAGATAGAAAAGAATGCAAATATGGTTGAAGATGCTAAACGTCAAGCACTAGATGATAGGGTTTCACTGCTTAAGGCACTAGCTGCCTTAGCTGGTGACGGGCACAAGAACGACTGGGAAAATCCGACTCAAGAAAGAGCTGAAGCTCTGGAATCCCTTTTAGAGGTTTGTGCACGACTACTCAAGCAGGAAAAAATTGATGAGCTTGCTGGTGTGCTGAAACCATTTGGTGATGATGCAGTTTCATCCAGAGAAACGGCAATATGGTTGACTAAAAGCCTCATGAGTGCACAAAAATTGGCCAAGGGATCGTGATTTTGTGATGGCAGCTTTCCCTTTACTGAAAAACTACTGTACAGAGTGATTTGTGTGGGTTGACATAGATGTTTAGCTTGACTGTTGTTTGTTACCTTCTAAATGATTTGATTTATGGGAAAGCTTACTTTGAAAGAAGCTTCTCCGGTGTGGGTGCGAACTAAGTTATTGTTGGAGGCTTGATGGATTAGTTTGAGAGTGTAATTGTAGTACATCTGATGAAATTGTGAAGATCTTAAATTACCCTAAACTTTAGTTTGCTAATGCTTTCTCTTTTGATTTTCCATTATTATTATATTATACGACAAGTGTGCTCCTTCTGAAGCAACAACTGCTTCTGAACATTACTTCAGCTTCTTGCTTTTGAACATTAGGTGATGCTTTTACCTTGTTCTTTATTATGAAAATTTGTCATTGTTGAAATGTTCTTTTGGGAATAAGTGTTATACTCTAAAGAAGAAAATAAGAAGTATGTAACAGAAGAAAGACAATGGGTGGAAAAACTCCCATCTTTCATTCAGAATCTTCAAGCCTATATATTAAAAATTATCCGAGGTCAGACATTTCAAACTCATCATTCATCGAGTTCTCAAATCTTCTAACATGACACGACAATTTTCAGTAAAAATAAGATATTAACATGCAAACAAATAATGAGCATCTTTCCTTGGTCCCCAATCTTAACAAACAATGTATGCTCATAAGGTATTGAAGGGTTGCATTTAGAAAAATTGTCAACAAAATTCTGAGATACAATGAAAAATGAAGCAACATACAGTAGAAAAACATAAAAGAACAGAAAATTACGTGATTATTTAATATTACTACATATATATATATA
>NC_028639.1:24258512-24291055 GCF_001406875.1 Solanum pennellii
TATATATATATATATTACTAATTACTAAAAGTGAGATGGTTTTAGATTCAAAATTGGATTACGAAAATATCCTTCACTAATTTTTTTTAGTTAGAATTCTTTTATTAACTTTAAAAGTTCAATCAATAATGACAATTAGACTAGACCATAAACATGGTTAGATATAAAAGCTTGTCTTTTTCACTTCTTAACAAGTTTAATTGTTTTAACTTTTTATCTTCTACAATTAAATTAGACCAAATGCATGGTTAAATGTTATAACTTGTCTTTTTCACTTCTTAATAACTTTAATTGTTTAACTTTTTAGCTTCTACAATTAAACACATCCAATCACAACCTTTCATGTATACAATTTCTCTCTTTATAGATTAACTAGAAAATGTTAGTCCATTACCCTTTGTGTTTCATCCTCTTAATATAGTTCTAATATGGCAAACATATACTATAATTTATAATACTCAGCTATAGTTTAAATTTTTAATATTTACAGCTATACTATTAATTTTATAGCGAAAGGTGAGCTTATATAGCATATTATACCACATATATCAAGCTAATGCCCAATTATATTCAATCTTACTTCTCTCTTACCCTTTTTCTCATTACTTGTTTCAAAATCAAATTAAAATCTAGTTATATTTTCTTTCCAAATTTACGATTTTGAATCAAATCAAAATCTAATTTCATCTTCTTCCTAAAAATTGCGACTCAGAAAGTGAATGTCTATGAATGTTAGAATTTGATAAGATCATTTAACTTCTATTTAGTTGTTTCAAATTATTATTATTTTGAGTTAATATTTTTTTTTTTGTATCATTGAATTCTATTGAATTTCTTTAATTTTAATTAGGGTTAATCACAATGAACTTCTTAAATTGATACTTTAATGGCAGAGTAGAGGAGGGTTATAAGAGGTATAATATAATGCTCATTCTTTGAATGTTCGTCTTTTTAGTCAAGATCAAGGGTCAAAGCGTGTTAAGAGAAAAAGGAAGTGTTGAACTTTCAAAATCTTCAAAAATGTCCAATAGAGGACTCTCAAAGAAGATGCATTGTATCATATCTTTCAACAATGTATTTGTATTCATATTTCTTTTGGGACATCTATTGTATACATGTTCATTATTGAATGAAGCAATAAAAAACATGTGTCTATATTGTATCACATGTTATATTCTTTGTATTCAATGTATCTTTTTGTGTTTTTCATATTCTAAATATATACTTTGATATGTTGTATCGTATTTTATTCATATTGCGTGGCAATTGTATTCATGTATCAACCCTAAAAAAAGTAGCACACGTTTGACTAGCAATTATAATAGTAGGTATTCAAGAATTCATAGGTTGAATGGACCAACAAATATATGTATTCATACTTTCACACAACTTGTATTCTTTGTATTTGTATTCACTGTATCTTTTTGTATTTATCATATTCTAAATATATACTTTGATATGTTGTATCCAATTTTATTCATGTGCGATCGTATTCCTGTATCAACCCTCAAAAAAGCACACGTTTGTATTAGTTACTAGAAATTATAATAGTAGGTATTCAAGAATTCTTAGGTTGAATAGACCAATAAATATATGTATTCATATTTTAATACAACTTTCATTCTTTATATTTGTATTTACTGTATCTTTTTATATTTTTCATATGCGAAAATGTATATACATATATAATCTTGAAATCGTTTGGCGCCATTGCATTAATGTATCAATCCTAACAAATTTTTATACAAGTTTTGAAAACAATAATCATCAAATCAAAGTAGTGTGATTTAAGGTATTGTCGTTCTTTTATAAATGGATTCTGCCGTTTCAAATGTCCCCAAATTTTTATTTTTCTACTAGTATACAAAAAAAAAAAAAAAAAAAAAAAACTTTGGGCCGTGTTAATTAATTAATGAAAAATTGAAATTTTAACAATTATTAAAGGCATGTCATTTATAATACGAAATTTACCTTATTAAGTGCTTTATAATTATTATAAAAGTAGTAATGTATTGAAGAAAATTGATAGGCATCGAATCCGGCTAGATTAAGTAAGAAAGTATAATCATTTTATGTAAATATCACACATATAGTTATTCCAATTTAATAACGCTAAAACTATAGTCATTTATGTAAGTTGCTCTTTATTATTTTCTTTAACTTCTTTCATTTTTTATGGAAACATATTGTTAGAGATCTGGCAATCATATAATTAAAGTAGGAAATCTTCTTTTTTTGTACTGATAAATGTAGCCATATAGGGTATCCCAAATAATTTAAAGGGAAGCTTTTATCCGTACAATCAAAACTTCTTCTGATTTTATTGATCCTCCGGTCTTAGGGTTGTAATAAAGTAATTCTTATATTAGCATGAATTTTAACCAGAAGCTACATTTTCACCAATTAAATTTTTTGTGATGCATTAGTTATTCTGAAATTGTTTGTCATTTGAATATGTTTTGTATTTAATAACATGAGATACCGTGTAATGCACGTGTTCGAGAACTAGTAAGGATAAAAGGATATGAGACAAACCCCCTGCCCCTTCCACCTAACCAAAGACCTCATCTTGGGTAGCTATTAATTAGCCTTTTACCATAATCCTCGATCTCCATATCTTCCTATCTAGGTCATATCCTCAATAAGCTGAAGTTGTGTCATGTTTTGTCTAATCACCTCCCGTAGTTTGTTTCGGCCTACCTTTGCCTCTTTCAATTCCTACTACAATTAACTTCTCACACCTCCTAATTTTTGCTGCACCGCCTTTTTAAAAATGGAAAATCCAACACTTGTATTGGCAGTAACGGAGAAACAAGATGTGTTTAAGGTGGGTACCACAAACCTTAAGCTGACATTTAAATCGGAAATTAATATCAATTACATACCTTATTGTCGGATTTGAGGCTATTTATGAGACTCATTGAGCCACTAAGGTGAATTTGAAGAGACAGACCGCTTATCCATATTGCCAAAATGATATCTTGAATTATATTTGAGCTGTTGTATTATATATTGTACTTGCACCTTGAGTTTTTATTTTTCTGAACTCTCACTACACCATACTTGATGAACATTTGTATTACCTTTACTTATATACAATAAATAATATATATTCATAAACAACTTGTACCATTTTGAATCTCCTATGCTAACTAGTCAAGAAGCAGAACCCTTTGATTCTTGAATATCCAATTCATGTTCAGCAACCATGATGCAAGAATCAGCCTCTAAAGACGATGAGGATGTCTTCCTTTCCTTGAAGGTGTCTTTGCCTGAATTAAGCATCTCAACTGTACACTGAACATCAGGTGTTATTCCCACTTGATCGATGTCGTGAAGTGCTGGAGACAAATACTTGGCTACTGTGACAAATAGAGCCGATCCATCGTGCAACTGTGTAACACTCTGCATCAAACACAATTATATATTGTAAAAGATGAAATTTATAAAGCAAAACAGGGCGGGGAAAATTTATCGAGCAAACGTAGTACAACACAAGAATGCAAGTTTAAGCCAAACCTGTATCTTTCCTTTCCCAAAAGTCTTATGCCCGACAAGGATTGCACGACCATTATCATGGAGTGCCCCAGCCAGAATCTCACTAGCACTTGCACTTCCCTCATTCACCTGTTAGGAGGGAATCAAAGGCATAAATATTTTATCAACAACTATATCCCTCGGTTCAAATAAATTTTGTCTAGTAATAAATACTATGTTGAAGAAAATTATGATATAGTATGAGACTTAAACTAACAAGGACGACAAGTGGATCGTGTGTTACAGCATGTCCGTTGACCATGCTAATTGGTGCCATGTTTCCATCCCTATCAACAGTGTTCACAAGTGTCTCATCGCCATCTAGCCATATCTGGGCAACATCTAACCCAGCCGTAACGAGACCTCCCTGCATTATTTATAAGACAGACATTTGAGATGACAAAGGGTGAATAGATTATGAGAGTACACAAGTCACAGAAAAGGGGTTTAGAAGGAACTTACAGGATTATTTCGAAGATCTAGTATATATGATTCCACACCCTGATTTTCCATATCCTGAATTGTGTTTTCCATTTCCATAGCAGCAGACTGTTATATAAAAAACATGCAAGTCTTTACTTAATATATGCAAGGAAATTTATTTTGTTTGTCATTTGACGATGAAGGAAAGTCAATGATCTATGACTCGTCAACTACCTGAGAGAAGCTTGACAACTTTACATATCCAGTTTTTAAGAGACGACCATCAGGCATTTTATGAGGGATGATGGTACTGGATACTGGTGAAAGTTTAATCACTTCGCGAGGTAGTTTAACCTTAAAAAATAAAATATGTTAACAAAAATAATAAGAAGTCAATATATTTTTAATTTATATAAAAGGAAATAGCTAGGTTCAAGTACTTGAGAAAAACATTCACAAAAAAAATAAATAATAAGCTATTGTCATTTCTTCTTGCAGACATCATACCTCTTGATAACTGGATACTCCTGCACCACTACCCTGGTCACGAGAAGAGCAGTAAAAAGCGATAACTTAGAGTTAGAAAGAGCAGTCAATTCAATTGAAAGAAAGAAAAATTTTCTACAATATGCCTATCAAGATGAAACAATTGTTTTCGTTTGAGAACCAGCGCGACCGTAAGTACCATTCCTGACCAAAGAGGTTGAAAAATTAAGAGAATACACTACTAAAAATAATTGTTTTCCTACTATAATGATCCATTAAAGAGGCTATTTCCATATATATTTTGATGAAATTTGTTGGAAAAGAAAAAAAGTAATGTTTTCATACTGAAAAAGAAATAGTTTATCACTATTTCGGTGAGAATTTGTTCCCACTATGCATCTTCCAATGAGTTGGTTTGGGGAGTAACGAGTGTGAAACTCATTTTCTATAGCACAAATTTTTCTCTGATTCGCGGTGGAAAAAGACTTTATTTCTAGTGTAACGGATACATAATATGAAAAAGAATCACGCAGAAAAGGCCGTTGTACAGATTATTTCTGATGAGGCGTGGTTGTGGATGAACTAAGATTGTTTACATAAATTATTGTTCAGTTGTAAAGGAGTTTCAGTTGGCTCAACGAAAAGGAGATCAAGCTTACTCTGTGAACTTTGACTGTAACAGTTGTACCAGCACGGCCCCTCAGTTTTTGAGCTGCTGTTTCACTGTCAACTCCATCAAGCCTCTCACCTGAAGAAATCAAGCAAAATTCAAGCTCTAATGATCAAGCTGTTTTATGTGGTTTCTGTTTAAAGGACACTGAGGAGTGGTCTGTTCAATGATCGTGGTTTTTTGTCTTGTTCATAAATTGATTTAAGACATTGATACTCACTAACAGAAGTTTTGGAGTTGCCTTTTACGGAACAGTCTCACCATCAAGAAAGGTTTTCAGTGCATTATAGGCATTGGTTCTAGTTCTACACAAGTATGTATGACTGAGTGCCCCTGAGCAAGCGTTGTACAAGAATATAAACAACGAATACGAACAAGATTATATTGAGTAACTGCTGGTATATAAGTCTAAGCACTTCTCTGAATTTGTTCAATAATTTACAACTTCTATGGATAGATTACTCCGGTCTCCGAATGAAGAAAACAGTAAATAGCAGACTGAGAATTTACTCCATAAAACTAAAGTTAGATATAGAAATAGTCACATACATTATCTTATATTGAAACCTATAGACATTTGAAAAGGAAATAACGTAACAGATAGGATATGCACCATTCTGACAATTTGGACTATTAAACAAATAATTATGCATACATCAGACCAACTGTGCTTAAGATTGTTAAACTTCACTATTCGACTTGATGTGCTGAGAGTGATGAAAACATATTTTGGGGTAATGGAGTAGGAAAACTCAATTATCCACAGGATGGAAGACATTGAACATTTCGAAGAAAGCTTCAAACCAACTGCATTTAGGAAACTCTATTATCCACTGGATGGAAGATCAAGATTTTGAACTTTAGTCCATATCTGTAAGCCATTAGGTCATTAGCTTGCTAAGTTCTGCTGATAAAACACTAGTTTGACTAATAAGTAATTACCATTTATCTCAAGCAATTCATCTCCTTCATGAATGCCAGCACGCGCAGCTGGGCTATTCTCCACACAGGACAAAACAACCTGTACGTTAAATTACAACTGTTTCCTGGTTCAGACATTCAGTAGATGACATATTCCTAATATAGAATCTGTCTTAATAAAGATACCAAATTCTTCATTGCTGAAAACATTTAAACTGCACTGTTTAAGACTAAAGTTTCCCCTCAAGAAGCATTTTATCAAGGAAGTAACACAAGAAATAGACAAACAAAATCTATTTCTGGATAAGAAACCTATACTTTAGGAAATAAAGTAAAATAGCTAGGTCGTTCAATTGTTGTTACTAACCAGGTGGCCTGTATTTGGTTCAACACTGACAAAGAGGCCAACACCTTGTAAATTTCCATCACTTCCTATTCTAAAACTTTGATACTCCTGTTGAAAATGTTGTATCAATATTAATGTATATGTAATATGCATTTAATCGTACAAGAAAGATTTGCACCTTAGGACTAATAATGCGTGTATAGGGATCTCCAAGTGTAGATAGCATTCCCCTTACTTTGCTATAGGCAGCATCTTCTGATCTCAATGGAAACATTTCTACCATGGTTTGTTGCAGCTTCAAATCCCAATCTGTGAGATATGTTCCACAAACAGTTAGGTTGCTAGCTGATACAATTTAACACTATGTTTAGGAAATTTGTAAAAAGAAAGTTCAAAAGGAGGTTGTACCACACAAAATTGCTGTGTCGGCAGTAGGAGTTTGGCCGTTCTAAATTTCAAGACAAAATAGAAAATATTGCAAAATATGCTTCCATTTAAAAAAAAAATTAAACACACAACTCTAGGTAGAAAGCATTTCCATAGCCTCTTGCTTACCACTGAGCCGTCAATCAGTTTTATTAGATGTTCACAAGTTAATATACATACATATATTTATTTAGTTTTTTAAAACAAATATAGGGTGAACATAAAAGCTATCGTAGCTCCGAGACCCTGTGTTTTGGTAAATGATTTTACCTTGATGATTGAAAGTTGGATCTACGAATGTCTCTCTAATCAAACTCCAAGCCTCAATTAAGGTCCTCTGAACTGTATTTACCTATGAAACATTCAATAAGCAGGTTTAACTTCATTTCAGTGTTTTATAAAACAAAAAGAATGGATTAGATACCTCAGGTGTGTGAGAGACAGGGAATGCTACAGTTAAAGACTGAGCGAAAGCTGGAGAATAAGAGGAGAATGACAGCACAGTAGCAGCAGCTAATCCAATAACTCCTTTTCCTATACATTTCACCAAATTTTGATCATTCTCTCCCACCTGTGAAATAGGAATAAGCTCCTTTCTCCTACAAGCAGCCCCTCTTCTATGTGTTAAGGATGGAAATCTAAAACAAAATGATGGTTTGGAGATGGATGATCCAACATTAATATTTGAGCACAAAGTTTCCATCTTTATTTGAACGAATTAATTATTTCTTCTTACTAATTACTAATACTATACTAATAAATAATACTAGCAGGACGAAACTGGCGTGTTGGGGTTCCTAGTGGGTCTATATGAATCTATTAGTTTTGTGGTCGTTAACTTAGTTGCGTAACCGAGTATCTCTGTACCAATTCATCTTCACCTCACAAGTGGACCAATAATAGCTTTTTATTTTGTTCAAACAATTCAACCCATACTAACTATATATACTCAATTTAATAAGATTCTTTTATAGCGGAATAACATGATAGACCCTTATACTTTGTTTTGTTTGTAAGTTGGATCCTTATATTTATGGTTTTCTCAATTTGAACTCAGTAAAACACAATATTTTAAATCCTTTCGTCATTATATGTGCGTTTGAGGGGTACTCATTTACATGTAGGATTCCACGTCATTTTTAACGACACATAACAAATTAAATATTAAACAAATAGAATAATAATAATAATAAGCATATCCTAAAAATTTTAAACATTATTTTCTCTATTTTCGCTCTCAAATTGAGAACCAAATTCATGTCAAATGGGTGGAATTCTTACCTATTTGACTTGAATTTTACACTATTGATTCACAAACACAAACCCAATAAATTTTTATACAATTTTAAATTTATTTCATATATTCACAAAATCCATTTGTTATTCTTGAAGTTTTATCAAGCTTACCAATGAAGTTTTCATTTTTAATACCCACTATCACCAAAGAATGAAGACGATATTTTGAAAGAAGAAACATGGAAAAACGAAAAGAACTAGGAGTGACATTGATTTGCGGCAAAGTGAATGAACTTTGAGAAAATATTTAGGGGTGGAACACTGGAATGGATTTAAGAAACTTGGGGTGGGTGGAGAAGATGACTTCTTTTAAATTTTTTTTCATATAAATTTATACATACTTGCTTTAAAACGCGTGGAATCACGCATCATTCCAAGGCACCAATATTAGTGACACATGTATTCAGTTAATGGTCAGATGTGTTTAATATATTGTGTTTCGGCGAGTTCAAGGGTCCAGTTGGCAAAGACGTATGTATAAGCGTCTAACGTACAAAAAAGAATAAATTCAATTCCAAAATTATTTTATAAATAATAACTCTTTTATCCAAATAAATATTTTCCGTTTTAAAAAAATGATCTAGTTTGAGTTGGAACAATTTTTTTAAGAAAAGAAAGATTTTTTAATCTTGTGAATCTAAATTAAAGTTATATCAATCGTACCGAAATTCTCTTTAATCTTGTGGCATTAAACATGTCGCGTTGAAAGTTGAAGTTAAAGTATTGCCAAAAAAAGAAAGAATCATTTTTTGTCAAACAGACTAAAAAGAAAATTGAATCTTTCTTTTTGAAATGGAGGGAGTAGTTTTTTATTTTCTCCTATCTTTTACTACAGCAATAGAGCTTGTTTAGATGGGTGTATATAGAAAAACTTAAAAATCAAAAGTAAAAAGTTATAAGTAGGGGGTATTCTATTTTTGACTTTTTTTTACAAAAATGACCTATAAGTGATGGATTAAAAACACTTTTTAACCTTTCCAAACACCTTCAAAAAAAAAAAATGTCTAAAAGTCAAAAAGATCTAAACTTATGCTAATCGAAAGGGACACTAAATATTTTATTTCAAAAAATAATAGCTTATCTATCCCAATTTATATGACTTACTGTTAGAATTATGCCCTCTTTAATTCTTTTAAGGAACACGTAAAAACTATTTGTTCCTTAATTATTTGTTAATTTGAAGTAAATAAGTATGTAGTATAAATAATGATTTAGTTCACAACTTCATTTTTTTAAATAGAACTTCAAACTCCATATTGATTAGATATCTATGTAATCTAAGGATTTATAAACTTTAATCCCTTACACCCAAGACAAAAAAAACCTAGGTTTTAAGTCTTCTATAGTCTACGGTCTACAAGTTGCACCCACTCTTTAGACCAACCTACACTTAGAACTCATTTCAAAACTCTCTCAATCTCTTATCGTGTTTTGCTTGTTTCTCTCTACGTAAGTGCACAAGATTCTATGTAGAGAACCTCGCCCTATATATAGACTTGAACTATGTTTTTCTTCTTCAACTTGAATTATACTAACTTCAGCATTTTTAGTTTTCCTTATTCGACTTGAATTCTACTAACTTCGTCGCAAATTTCTTTTTTTGTTTTGTCTTGGAACTTCTCCTTTTCCTTACAGGTTTTTGAATCATAATAAAAAGTGGTTTCTATGTTTACACTTTATTTTATAATTTTAGAAATTTTCTTTTTGCCTCTTGACTTGTGACTTGTTCCTTACATGTGATACATCTTTTGTCATTCTTCAAAATCATTATTGACTCTACAAATTTTCCCTTTTTGATTATGATAACCACCTCTTATGAATCTAATATGCTATTCTATACAAGTATTGCGCAACTATACAAGTCACGTATTCAACAACTATATACAAGTATTATGCATCCATACAAGTCACACATTCATCAAGTATATACAAGTATTACGCAACTATACAAGTTACACATTCAACAAGTATTTCGTACGGTCTTCCCCCTTTTGGCATTACAAAAACCCGGCAGCACTACCTGCACAACCATCTCAAGTAATAATAACCCAACTAGCCATAAGAAAAAAAACACCAAACTTAGATATTCAGTACACAAGGAGGCTAAACCACAAAAACCAACATCCACAAAAACACAAAGAAAGTCACACTATAGCCTGAAAAAGTTAACAAAACACAAGACTATGCACAAAAAAGGATTAAAAAGTAAGTCTTAATTTAGGCTGGAGGAGGAAGGAAAATCCTTTTTCAACATCTCAAAAGTGCCTTTCAGGTGAGCAGAGTTAGTGCCCGTTTGGATTGACTTATTTTAGGTGGTTTTAAGCCAAAATAACTTTTAAGCAGTTTTGAAGTGTTTGGTAAAGTTAAAAAGTGCTTACAAGCACTTATTATAAAGCCAAAATAACAAAAATAAGCCAAAAACCATAAGTTAGAAATCCTAATTATGGCTTTTGACTTATAAATCATAAGCCAAAAAAGTCAATCCAAACAGGCCCTTAGACAATCTTTTGGCTTGCAAGGCCTCCTAAAACTGAGCCAGTTATTTCAGAAGACCAGAGTTCTGATAAACGCTCAACTACACCTCATTCGATTCTAGATGTAGGCGATCGTAATGTAGTATATAACCCAACGAAAGGTTAGGGTCGAACCCACAAAGAGCGTACAATATGAATTTTAATGAAGAAGAGATGTTCTAATCGGTTATAGAAGTAGACGTTGTTGAAATCAAACAAAATAAGTCAAGGTTCGACAATGAGTGTCAATGGGGGATCTTAAGGTGTCAATTAACAACTATAATAATCACTAAAACATGGGATTAAACAAGTAGGAAGGAATTCTTGGGATGTGATCGATTATAGGCTAATTTGACTATATGGGTAATTGAAGTTTACTAATAAATCGCTGAATTTCTGTGGGTAGGCTAGACTATAGGTGCAATAGCTTTCTCTCTAACAACTATTACTATTCAAGTGAGTTCTCTCGAACCTTGACAAACTTAACACTAAGAACACCCCAAACCGTAATTTATCTACTCTCTCGAGCTAGATAGGTATGAATGAGTTAAGATTCGATCTCTCAAGCTGAACCCAACACAACCCATGCACTACAATCATCATCGACAACCTTGTCTTTAGAACCTCTCTCTCGAGCAAGTCCAAAAGAATAAGCTAAAATTGTATTTACAACTACAATCATAAATTACTACTTAGTTATCAACCAAACCCACATTAAATCAATAATACCCATAATCTAATTAGGCAAATAATCATATCATGACACCCCAAGAATTGATATTTTAGCCAAGCATCATAAAAAGATATAAATTAATGCCAAAAACATTCTCCATGGTATGGGTATTGCAATACAAGTCATTAAAATAATCAAAAAATTTAAAAATCAAAGATCCACTTAGAATATACTTGAAAAACCCTTGAAAGTTATTCTCCAGTGGATAAATACTCAAAGAACTCTAAAAACGAAAGAAAACTAAAACTGGACGTTAGAAAAATAAAATCAGGACCCTTTTAAACTCTTCTTAAAATTCAATTTGTAGTTTCCCAAATTTTTGTTGCACGGACCATTAGGCGAGGTAAGTAGAGTGTCACCGACAAGGTCGATGATGCGCCAATTGCTCCATCTCACCACCTATCTTCGTTGGCTTTTTATCCTCAATGCTTTGTAAGTTTAGGCGATCTAAAATATGTTGCCGATCCGATCGGCGGTCCACCGAAGGTCCAAATTTATTGCCAAGTTGGATTTTTCCCCGAGTTAGCAGTCTAGAAATTTAGGCGAGCTGAATACCACTTGGCGACTTTGGCAATTTTCAAATTTTTTTATCTTTACTTTTTCATCTTTTTAGCTCCTTTTTGCCTGGTATTGTCCTTGCCTTGCTCCTTTGCCTTCATCGCTGCAAATCAATACTTTAACATTAGTTTAGAGAATATATTAGGCATTTGATCTTAATAAATTATCTAAACAAAGTCCTAAATGAGTTGGAATCTCAGAATCATCAACACCCCCAACTTAAAAATTTTTTTGTCCTCAAGTAAAACTCAAGATCAATTAGTTCAACAAGGATGTCTACAAACAATGCTACTCAAGACTCAACACGCATGCACACAAGAGGTTCAAACTACACATGTAATGCTCAATTGTTCACTCTAAGTTTCAAATTGTGACACATCATCAAATGAACTCAAGTTCAAAATGCTTGCTTCAAAAGCAAGTTCAAGATCAACAAAAGCATTCAAATTCCCTCACACCAAAGAACGATTCCATGCTCACACAAAGCTCATCAACTTTATGAATTTAGAATCACAAAGAACTCTAACTCTCTCAAAAACCAATATATGCATGATCCTTCTCCATAGGCATGCCCATATTTTTCAATCAACAAGATAATAAGCTCATTCAAGATCATAAAGGTTTTTCAAGGCTTGTGATTAGTCCAAGATTTGGACTCGTTTAGGACTTTATTTTATTAGAATTAGTATCCTCAAATGCATATTTTGATTTCACGTATCAGGACACTTCATCCAATACTAAGTGTCAACGATCGTTAGTCAGTATATAATCCAACCAATGGGGTTGGGATCTTTCCCACGGGGAGTGGTTCGTGCTTGAGATCCAAATCCAAGTAGAAACATGTTCAAATCAATCATAGGTAAAGACATTTATGAATAAAAGCATACTTCAAATTTAAGGTGACACAAGTGGTAAATATGGGTAGGGGTGATTTGTAATTATCAACTACTACAACAATTAATCATAAAAATAAGCAAGTAAAGATATAGGATTCTTGGAATATGATTGGATTATGGGCTAAGGTAGACAACTAGGTAATTGCAAATGATAGTAATTATTGTAAATTAGTAACTAAGCTAGATTTTTGGGGATAAACTTTCTCTCAAACAATTTACCCTGAACCAAATTGGTTTCTCTATAACACCAATAAGCAGCAACTAAGAACATCCTTCGCTTTAGTTCATTCACTCTGTCTCTTTAAATGTGTAGAAAAGGGTTTAGGACTCACTCTCTAGAGATGAGACCATGAAATTCCAATACCCACAGACCATCAATTCAATAATCTTGGTTTTAGAATCTCTCTCTCTCAAGCAAGCCAAAAACACGAAGGTAGAGTTGCATTTGCAAATACAACCCTTTAGATTAATCCATAATTAGTGAATGAAATCACTATAGAACAACATCTAGACTATCAAATAGCAATACCCAGAAGTTAAATCAACCCATAATCACACCTCGAGAATTGACGTTTTAGTTAGATAAAGTAAAAAAACAAGAAAACAATACCAGATTGCAATTTAATCAAATGGGTATGATAAATATTATCCTTCCGGATGTCAAGAATGCAGAATTCAGTTAGCCCTCTCAATTTCTTGAAGATGGAAGCACTCCAATTCTCAAATCTAAAGAAAACTTAGTCTCTATTCTCAGAGCTCTCTAATGATTGTTCTCAAATAAAAATTAGTTAGTCGCTCTCTTTTAAAACTCCCTTTGAAAATCTATTTATAGTTGTCAAAAGAATGCTACAAGGACCATTCGGCACTATAATTCAGGATCTCTGATCCACTCGGAGATCTGGCCTCTGGTTTATTCTATCATCTTGTTGCTTTTGACCTTCAACATCTTCAGGTTTTGTAACTTAGGGAGATATAACAGTGCATCACAGAACCATTCAGAAACTCTCCAACTACTCCTTTCTATCGCCAACTTGATTTTCTTCCAAGGCTTGACACACTGGAACATTAAGCGAGACCATGGTCATTCGACGACTCACCCGATGGTTTAGGCGATCCTCGGGTCTTCTTTTCTTTGTTCTTTCAGTTGCCTTGTTCTTTTTTTATCACTTGTGTCCATGCTTTGTTCCTCACTCTAAATACTTGAAAATCAAGGATTTACATCAGTTATTGACACAAAATATGCATTTGAGGACACTAATTCTAATAAAATAAAGTCCTAAATGAGTCCAAATCGTGGACTCATCAAAACCCCGAACTTAAAATTTTTCTTTTCCTCAAGTAAAACTCAAGTTCAGAAGTTCAAAAAGTATGTCTTACACAAGCAATCATGAATCCACACAAAAAGACTCACCTTACTCATGCAAGGATCAATTGTGCACTTAAAGATTCAAGTTGTGACTCACCATTAGTAAAGAATATCAAGCTCACAATACTTGCTTCAAATTTAAGTTCAAGATCAACAAAGGTGATCAAATTCCCTCACACAAAGGATGACTCCATACTTACACACAATGGTTAACTATTTAAAGCTCAGTAATCAAATGCAACACTGACACTCACAAAGATGAACACACTGCATGCTTTTACCCATAGGTTTGCCCTTATTTTCAATCCAACAAATGCTTCAACTCACTCAAGATCTATAAGATCTTTTCAAGGCTTTTATCGGGGCTGAGTGTAAAGGAATGGTCATTTAGGCTTAGTGGTTGTAATCCTTGTAAAAACCCTCAAAAAGAACTAGGTGAAACTAGAGCGTATCATGTGTGTTATAAGTTAATAAGGTGTTAAAATGATGAATAATATCTTTAGAAGTCAATTTTGTAGATTTTGGATGTCAAACATTGAAGAACGACCAAGACGTTCGGAAATTAGTCCTTGTGTGTGCTAGTGTGTCTTTGCATGTTTTATGTGTTGTTTGGTGTCTAAATTGATATTAGATGACTCTAACATCTAATGAACATGTTTAGGTTCAAAAAATTCGGGTTCGAATCACCAATTACCACCCTAAGGGTCCTTGAGAAGGACCCAAACATTTGCAACAAAGCTGTCAAAAGCAGTCCAATGCACGACCCAATCGACACCCCTTTGATTGAATGACGCCCCGTCGTTAGGAATCGTGGATCCCACTTAGGCGTGGGAGCTTAGCCCCCATTTTTGGAGCCTCCTACCAAAACCATTCCCATCAAGGTCGGGCCGTGGTTCAGATGACACCCCGTTGATGCAACCATCAATTGACACCTGGAATTTTTGCAGGTGTGTCGGCCAACTTAGGGATAATTAAGGAAATTCACCCGACATCCTAATTAACTAGTAGACAGTTATTTTAGGTGTTTTTAGATATTTTATGTTATTTTATATACCTAATAAGACCTAAATTAGACCTCACTTTTTTAGAATCAAAACCCAAGATCAAAATAAGTTATCTCTAGACGCAATTGAAACTTGAAGCAAGGTTGAAGCTAGGATTGAAGTTCTTCGTTGATTTCTCCATCAATTTATTGGGATTTCTTCAATAAAGGTATGGTGATTCATATTTGATTCTTCCTCTATTCAAGGATCCAATTTCCAAAGGCTTTTCAAAGACTTTCGAAAATCTTAAGGTCCTATTTTGATTTCTAAGCATAGGTTCTTGCATGAGAAGGTTTAAATTGATATTTTATGGGTTTATCAATGTTAACTGAAGGTTTTAATATCAAAATATCCATGAATCCATGTAGTCCTTGAATTTCTAATCTTGACACTAATGTGGGTGAATTGATCATGGCAAAATTGTATTGAATTTATATGTAACTAGTATCCGGCTATTGAATTATGTATTGATCAAGGTGAGAATTGTTCATAGCTTGCCTTATAATGTTGATAGTTCTATTGAGTATTGATGGATAATGTACATGGGATGAATTGTTGACCTAGTCTTATGTATATTGTCATTGTAAATATCTCTTGTTATGTGAATTTGTTGGAAATTCCATGGAAAGGTGATTGTGGCTATTGAAAGGTGGTGACTTGACCTAATTCCTTTTTCTAGAATAGGATTCATAATTAATTGTTATTGATTGGTATCGTCCACTTATGGTGGCGGTGATAATTGTTATGAACATGGCCTTGTCGGCATTATATTGTGAATTATGGTATGATCACTATAATGTATATGTAAAGGTATAAAGTGAAGGTGCTTATGTGACATCTATTTTGGTCTTGTATGGGTTCTATAATACTATGATTGGATACATTGCCTCTCTAATTGTTGATATACGATGATGAAGGGATAGGGAGAGCCTTTGTAGAATGATGTTGTATCATGTGTGGTAGACTGGTTGTCTATAATTGGTAATTGAACTACATTGAATAAATTATATGATGAATGTTGTGTCTTGACTTGGTAGACTTAGACACCCTTGTCTTGAATGAATGAAAAGAATCAAAGTCTAGGATCAGTAGACCTAAAGTAGGTGCCCTTCTATGAAAGTCTTAGATGGAACCTTGAATATGAGAAGAAGGTTAAGAATGTGAAACCTTGTAAAATGAAAAGAAGGTTTAATAAAGAATCATTGATCGGTAGACCTAGATGGTGCCCTTCTTGATTGGATGATGGACATAGATAGAGGTCGGTCGGAATGACATGCGACCATCTTTAAGAAAGTCATAAGATCTATCCTAATATACCTTGATCAGTAGACCCTAGTGGACCCCTTATTGGTATTAGTATGTTGAGTTGTTAGGACATAAAAATGGTACATTCTCAAATACTAGTGCGTGAATGAATGACTCTATGAGAACAAAGCCAAAGCACCGAGTGGATATGCTTGTGGTAGTAACTCCACTTTAGATGAGACTAGAGTACAAAGAAACCCTTGATATCCTTGAACCATGTGCCAACATGGGATGTGTCCAAGTTCAACCCTTGGCAAGTAGAACAACTTTCACGGTGTAGGGTCTTTATGACACCGGATTTCATACCTAGGTAGTGTGGTCTATGTGATTTAATGCCTATTATTATTATATGTAATGTGCATTCTAGTATTGGAGAAGTTCTACAACGCGTAGGTAGTGGAATGAGATTCTATGTACACATGGCACGAGTAGGATTTTAAGGTACTAGGATGAGTTCCCTAGGTCTTCCAAGACCATTATATGAAGTTCCATCATTGATTACTTGTCTCTTAAATGGTTTTAATGAGTAATGTTGACTCAGTAAAAGAATGTTAAAATGAAAGGTTTGTATCTAGGGTAGTTTTGAGGATCACTTAGGTGTGCTTGAAGAGGGTGTATGGGTGGTGTCTTCATGTCTTACTCAAGTGAGTCTTAGAGTAGCTTTAGGTAGGGTCTAAAGTGATGAAAAGGTTATTTGTGGGACATGGAATATCTCTTATATGTGTTGACTCAAATTATGTCTATTAAACTCTTATGATGAAGATTTCTATCAAAATAGCATAAAAGTATATCTTAAAGTAAATGTCCCTTTTTGCATGGTTTTCTTTCATGTTCACCATACTAATTACATCCAATGTGCTAATTCTATATGTTTTCTATGTCTACAAGTGTAGGTGGCAAGTGAGGATATTCTTAGAATTTGAAGCTTGGGAAATAGCATTCTCCCATGATTGGTATGTCCTCCTACGTTCGAGGACATGGTCTATGTTTTAGTTCTCCTTTTATAAAAGACTTTGTATTAGACTATAGTTTCTTTTCAAATTGATGAAAAAGTCGTGACTCTATGTGAATGACTTGTGTCTAAGATGGTGTATGTTAAGACTTAGTTCTTTCTTATGTTTCTATAAAAGAGTTAGACTATTGTTATCAAAAGTTTTAATTTCGCACTACTTTTCATATATATGCGATGAATGAGTGCTAAGGGGCTTGTACAAGACCTCCGAGAGGTCCAGTACGCCGTGTGGAAACTTGGGGGTGCTTTCGGGTTATTACAAACTTTGTATCATAGCATAAGGTTATGAAGTAGAATTTAGGATTCAAGTCTCAATAAAGCCACGTCTAGCAGAGTCTTGTTCATCGGTGGTAAGTTGCGACACATCTATGAGCGAGAGGCTATAGGACGATAGAAGTTTACCTTTCTTCATTGCTCTTGTGGTGCCATAGAGTTGGGGTATGGTTGTCTTTTTCTAATCTCTTCTTTTATGTTCATAGACATGAATACAAGAAGGACGCCCGCATGAAGAGTGGATGAGGAAGTGGTAAATTAGGGAGTTCCTCCCTAAGGTGAAAAAGTTCCCCAAAGTGTTCAAGTTCCTCAAGTTGAACAAGTTTGTATAGATAACAAAGGGAATAAGGTTCCGGTGGCTCCCCCGGACATGACTAATGAGGAAATTAGAGGAGCTCTTCTTACCCTAGACCGAGCCATGATGGCTCAAGCGAATCGAGATGTAGGGCCTAGGATGAATTCTCTTGAGAGTACCATGACCTCTAGATTGAGGAGCTTTGTGAGGATGAATCCTCCTACTTTTCTTGTCTCTAAGGAGGGAGAGGATCCCCAAGAGTTTCGAGATGGTGTGTATAAGTTGTTGAGTGCTATGGGGTGAGTTTTAGGCAGAAGGTGGAGTTGGCCTCGTCCAATTGAGAGAATTTGCTCAAGTGCAGTACACCCAATGGAAAGATAAAAGGCCTGTTGAATCGGGTACCATAGAATGGGAAAAGTTTAAGGAAGCATTCTTAGGAAAGTACTTTCCCCGTGAGAAGAGAGAACTTAAGGTTGAGGAGTTTATAAAGCTTAGGCAATGTAACATGAGTGTGGAGGAGTATTGCTTGAAATTTACCCAATTTTCTAAGTATGATCCATTTTTGGTGTCTAATCCTACAGATGAGATGAGTAGGTTTGTGACTGGTGTTGACAACCTTGTGAAGGAAAAGTGTCGCACGACCATGCTCCTTAATGACATGACTCTATCTAGGCTTATGGTGTATGCTCAATCCATTGAGGAATCTAAGCTTGAAAGGAGGGGTAAAGGTTTTAAGAGAGAAAGAACCAATGGGAAAAACCAACCTAGGTTTAAGACGAGAACTCCAAACCAAGATATCCCTAATGCTCCTAAGGTTAACCATGAGAGGGGTGGTGGTTCTCAAAATGTTAAGTCTACTTGCTCTACTTGTGGAAAGAAACACTTTGGGAAGTGTCTAGCCAGTACTAGTGGGTACTATGGTTGTGGGAAGAATGACCATAAGGTGAGAGATTTTCCTATCTTGGCGGCTAGAGAAATAGAGGCCAAAATAGCTCCTCCTAATGGTCTGTATGTTGGTGAACAAAGGAAGAACCGGTTCTGTTGTCTCCAAGCTAACAATGAAGCAAATCCGGATGAAGGTACATTTATGTTATGGTTTTCCCTTTTTTTTGTGATGGATTTCTTCTAAGTGGGAGAGTGTGGTGAATAGTAGGGTTGATGGATTTTATCTCTTCTCTTCTCTTCTATTCAAGCTTGAGAGCTAGAGCTTCCTAGTAGCATGTGCTTAAATTGGGATTCTTTTGTGAAAAATGAGTTTCATGTTTCCCTTACTATTTTGGCATGTGTCCATGAGTTTATGTTTATCTAGTAAAATGAGCTTAAATGATGTTGTCTCTCATGTTGATGTGAATCTAAAATAAATTTCCTAAATGTTGCATAAGTGAACTCTTAAGCATGTCTAACAGTGATCTTTTCGAAGAATGTTGCATAATTATGTTTTATGAGAAATGGGCATAATGTGCTTAGAAATAATGTTATGAGCATGATGATATATGGAGAAGGAGATTCCTCCTATGTGAAATGAGACGGTAGAGCTTTATTGCCTGATAAGTTGTAGATGTTGTACCTACTTTCTTATTGTGTTTTGAGTCTCTTTATTATGTGAAGTCGATCTTCCTCCTAGTTATGTGTATTGTGTATGATGTGGTATGGTTATGAACTGCTAGTTTTGAGTCTTTATCTCTTGAAAGTGTTTTAGTGTCATTTGAGGAAGAATGTTGTCCAAGTGGGGAAGAATGTAACAACCCTCAAAATGAACTATTTTAACTATAGCCTATCATGTGTGTTATGAGTTAATAAGGTGTTAAAATGATTAACAATATATTAAGAAGTCAGTTTGTAGAGTTTGGAAGTAAAACGTTGAAGAACGACCAAGACGTTTGAAAACTAGTCCTTGAGTGTGCTAGTGTACCTTTGCATGTTTTATGTGTTCTTTGGTGTCTAAATTGATAGGTGAGGACTCTAACATCTAAATGAACATGTTTAGGTCGAAATGTCTAGGTACGACTCTCCAAAGACCACCCTAAGGGTCCTTGAGTAGGACCCAAATGTTTGCAACAAAGTTGTCAAAAGCAGTCTAATCCACGACCCAATCGACACCCCTTTGATTGAATCACGCCCTGTCGTTGGGGGGTGTGGATACAAACTTAGTTGTGGGATATTAATCACTATTTTGGGAGTCTCTGACCAAAACCACGCCCATCAGGACAGGTTGTGGTTCAGATGTCGCCCCGTTGATGCAACTGTCAATTGACACCTGCAATTTTTCCAGGTTTCTCGGCCAACTTAGGGGAAACTAGGGAAATTCACCCCACATACTAATTAACTATTAGACGGTTATTTTAGGTTTGTTTAGGTATTTTAATTTAGTTTATATACCTAAGACCTAAATTAGACCTCACTTTTCAAAAATCAAAACCCAAGATTAAAGTAAGTTCTCTCTACACTCCATTGAAGCTTGAAGAAAGGTTGAAGCAATCGAACTTATTCATTGATTTGTCCATCAATTTCACGGGATTTCTCAATAAAAGTATGGTGATTCATACTTGATTCTTATTCTATTCAAGGAGCCAATTCCAAAGGTTTTTTCAAAGACTTTCGAAAATTTTAAAGTCCTATTTTGAATTCTAAGTATGGGTTCTTTCATGAAAAGGTTTAAATTGATATTTTATGGGTTGATAAATGTTAATTGAAGCTTTTAAGATCAAAATCTCCATGGCCCATGTAGTCCTTGAATTCCTAATTTTGGCTCTAATGTGGGTGAATTGGTCATGGCTAAATTCTATTAAATTTATGTGTAGAATGTATTGGGTTTATTGAATTATGTATTGATCAATATTAGAGTTTTTTATAGCTTGATTTATAGTTTTGATATCTATATTGAGTATTGACGGATCATGGACATGGATAAATTGTTGGCCTAGTCTTACGTATATTGTTATTGTAAAGTTATTTTTATGTGAATTTGTCGGAAATGCCAAGGAATGGTGATTGTGGCTATTGGAAGGTGGTGAGTTGACTTAATTCCATTGTTTAGCATATAATTGATATTGAATTGTTGTTGATTAGTATGGTCCACTTATGGTGGCGGTTTTTAATTGTTATATTCATTATAACATGCCCTTGTCGGTACTATATAGTGAATTATGGTATGATCGTGATAATGTATATGTAAAGTTATAACGTGAAGGTGCTCATGTGACGTCTATATGATCTTGTATGGGTGCTATAATGCTATGTCTGGATATATTACCTCTCTAATTGTTGATATATGATGATGAAGGACTAGGGAGAGCATTTATAGAATGATGTTGTATCATGTGTGTAGACTGTTGTCCCTACTCGGTACTTGAATTATATTGAATAAATGATATGATGAATATTATGCATTGACTAGGTAGGCTTAGGCACCCTTGTCTTGAATGATGAAAAGAATGAAATTCAAGGATCGGTAGACCTAAAGTAGGTGCCCTTCTATGAAAGACTTAGATGGAACCTTGAATATGAGAAGAATGTTAAGAATGTGAAACCTTGAATTATGAAAAGAAGGTTAATAAAGAAGCATTGATCGGTAGACTTATATGGTGCCCTTCTTGAGTGGAATGATGCTCTTAGAGAGAGGTCGGCCGGAACGACATGCAACCATTTTAAAGAAAGTCATAAGAGCTATCCTAATAGACCTTGATCAGTAGACCTTAGTGGATCCCTTCTTGATAGTAGTATGTTGAGTTGGTAGGACTTAGAAAGGGTACCTTATCAAATATTAGTACGTGAATGAATGACTCTCTGATAACAAAGGCGCAGTACTGAGTACATATGCTTGTGGTAGCAGCTCAACTTTAGATGAGACTAGAGTATAAATAAACCTTTGATATCCTTGAACCATGTGCCAACATGGGATGTTTCCTAGTTCTACCCTTGGCAAGTAGAACACCTTTCACGGTGTAGGGTCTTTATGACACCGGATTCCATAACTAACTAGTGTGGTCTATGTTGGTTAATGTCTATTCTCATTATATGGGATGTGCATTCTATTAATGGAGAAGTATTACAACATGTAGGTAGTGGAATGGGACGCTATCTACGCATGGCACGAGAATGCTTTAAAGGTACTATGATGAGTTCCCTAGGTCATCCAAGACCATTATGTGAGGTCCCTTAATTGATTACTTATCTCTTAAATGGTTTTAATGAGTAATGTTGACTTAGTAAAAGAATGTTAAAATTAAAGTTTCTTATCTAGGGTAGCTTCGAGAATCACCTAGGTGTGCTTGAATAAGGGTGTATGGGCGGTCTCTTCATGTCTTACTCAAGTGAGTCTTAGAGTAACTTTAGGAAGGGGATCTAAAGTGATGAAAAGATTATTTGTAGAATATGGAATATCTCTTTTATGTGATTGTTGACTCGCATTATGTCTATTGAACTCTTATGATGAAGATCTCTATGGTTTTCTTACATGTTCACCATACTTAGTGCATCCAATGTGCTAATTCCATATCTTTTCTATGTCTACAAGTGTAGAAGTTGAAGCTTGGGAAATAACATTCTCTTAAGATTGGTATGTCCTCATACGTTCGAGGACATGTAATATGCTTAGTTTTCCTTTTCTAAAAGACTTTGTAATAGACTATAGTTTCTTTTCAAATTGATAAAAGGATCGTGACCCTATGTTAATGAGTTGTGTCTAAGATGGAGTATGTTGAGACTAAGTTCTTTATTATGTTTTATTAAAGAGTTTGACTATTATTATGAAAAGTTTTAATACCGCACTACTTTTCATATATATGCGATGAATGAATGATAAGAGGCTTGTACAAGACCTACGAGAGGTCAAGTACGCCGTGTGGCGACTTTGGGGTGCTCTCGGGTCATTATAATCCTCATGAAACGTGGTGTGAACAACACTTTATTTCCTTTCTTCTTCATTTTCATTTGTGTTCACAAGTCTCTACATTATTCATCTTCCATGGATGGTTGGAAACCCCATTTTCTCTACACTTTCAAAACTTTATGCCACATATTTTTCATTCTTTTTATTTTTAATTCTTATTTTTTTCTTGTATGGAGGGGTTTCATCTTTCTCAAAACTGTGGGTAAACTGGGATTTCTTTGCACTTCTTGATTTGCCTTCTCTTTTCACCAACCACAAATTATGAGGATTATGGGTAATGGATCAAGAAAGGTCACAATTCATCAAGTTTCTTCCAAGAAAAGGTTAAGGCTCAAAAGGGTGTTTAACCGGAGTTCACACACTCACATGGTAGGCTAAAAAAGAGTTATACTTGTCAAGTTGTTTAACAGTCTTCAAATTTGCCTAAGATAATATAATGAGATTGCATCACTTAGTAAACCGGACCAACGAGGCAAATTCCAGGTGTCATCATGCATGGTTCACGGTAAGCTCATCACACTAGGCATTGAATCCAATGACAAACAAGACTTGACAGTTGCTCTAGTGTGCATTATTCATCCGGAGAGACTCAATTTAATAATTGGCCAGTCATAATGAGATGCAAAAAGTACACATATTGCATATGCAACTTCATTTGGCCTCATTGTAACTGCACATTCATTTTTGTTTGATTATGAGCACTATTCAAGTCATCAGTATTGATCAACCACATTTAAACACAATCAAAAAGTGGCATAATTTTTCAGAAGGGCCCAAAAATCATTTCCATTAAAAACAAGGAGACAGAAGCTTAATCATCCACAAAGTGTAGTATTAACACAAATATATAAACAAAACATAATCACAAAAGGTGGGCCTCACCCCATTACAAATAAAAACCATTTGTCCTCAAATGCAATCAAAATAATATCCAAAAGTCGAAAAGACAGAGAGTGATATAAAGAGGGTTCATGTCTAAATAGTCGCGTCATCTGCTTGGGCATCAGTGCTGGGTGCATCACTCTTAAGTTGAGCATCAGTGCCTGGAGTCACATCTACCTATCCCCAGCTCCACTAATCCCCTCCATGGTGGTCTCTCTCAGAGAGATCTGGTGTGTATTCTCAACCATAGAATTTCCAAGTCAACTAGATCATCGAAAACCTCTTTATCATGCATCTTTATGTATTCCTCATGGGTCTCTACCTCCGAGTCATCCGCTGTTATTCCATCTTGTTGTACATCTCCGATGGTAGCCCGAGGAATCTTTGAAGTCTCTGGAGCATCCATATCATCTGCAGCCTGTAGTAGTGAGGTGAAGTCAATATACTTTTGATAGTCTACGTCCTTCCTAAAATATACTACCTCTGCTTTCAAAGACGCAACCTCAGAGGTTTCCCCCTGTTTGCTCTTCCCCCTGTCTGCTCTCACAACCTGTGACTCTAGTAGCCAGATCATAAATATATGTGTGAAGGTGTTTAGTTCATCAAGGATGACACGATTAATCATCCTTAGGATGTATCTCTCAAGTTGAGTCGCCCTCACGTCAACGGAATGTCCAAGTGCCCCATCTTCAATATCATCGCTTGTGTAATCCTGGATGGCTGGGAGGATGTACATGTACATGGGGACTCTAAAGAAGAAGAAGGTGTAGATATACCTGATGTCTTGGAGGCCGGAGTAGGAAAAGATGCCTTTGTATGTATTGAATCAAAACCTACCTGCGGGGATGCGTCCACCGACGCTTCCCTCGTTCTGTCAGCTTCCTCTCAGGTGTACTCAGCCTCAATACACCGAATGTCAGTGAAGGAAGATGGGGTAACCTCAATATATCTCATTTTTTCTCAGGGTAGCCCAGCACGTCGGCATAACTCTATGAGCAGAACCGATAATGGCAAGGAGGTCTGCATCTGCTTGGCGCTCATGGTCATCTCGTACGCTATAAGAAGTCCCACATCGATGTTTCTCGCAGATATGATAACTCAAAGGCAGATTTCTTAAGATGTCACAAAATGGACTCATTCTGGCATAGAAATATGGTGTTTCTAATGAATCCAAACCATAACCTAGACGCAATGCTAAAATCCCTCTTCTCTATGGGAACTCCTGCCTCGATCCACCTTGGGGTGGTATCAGAAATCAATGGATCCAACCAGCCCTTCAATTCATCCAAGAATTGTGTAACCGACAAATCCTCATATGCCTCTATGGCTCCAAGACCCCTCTCAAGTACAATATTAATTTTCACGCGATTGTATTTGCCTCTTTACCACGGACCATAACTGACTTAATCGGTCTGAATTTGCTGGCCTTCTTCTTGCTCTTCAGAACCAATTCACCATACGCTGAGTAGAATTCCTAGACCCATGAAGAAATATAGGGGCCTCGATCAGATCCTGGTGAACTACTTGAATCTATGGAAGTCGAGGGTGTCCCTCACATCTATATATTTGCCCTCAAGGCCCTCTGTAGATAGTAACTTCTCCTCAAGGATGGTTTGCAAAGCATCGCCTTTCACTGTAACACTTTAAAAATCCAAGACGTGTTCTAGATCCTAACATGAGTGTCATAAGGTTTAGACACTGTTTTAAGATCCATTTTAATGAATATAAGTCATTTAAAGAGTCTAGAAACCAAAACGTCCATGACGTCCGAGAAATAGTTTAAGGAGGTACTAGCGTGTCTTAGACATTTGACTAGCTTTTAGGAGTCGTAAAATTATGAAAAATTGGTGGAAAGGTGTCTAACATGTGTTTGAGTTGATTCATAGTCGAAACGTCCGGGCACGACTCCCCAAGACCAACCAAGGGCCCTTGAGGAAAACCTTTGCAAATTAGCAAAAAGGCTGCCAAGAGGCAGTGTCCACTAACGGATTGCAGGCGAGAATCCTTTGGTATATCAACGGGGCGTCGATGCCTCCGTCGATGAAGAATTAGGCAATTTTGTGGGAATTCGTTTTGGCAACTCTCTGACCAAAACCACAGATGTGTAGCACGGAGGCCACACTGCCCGTCGACTGACCTACGGCCCGTCAGTCGAGGTCTCGTAGGTCAGGTCTGTGTTGGCTGTGTTGTTTTAATTAATATATTTAATTATTTAAGAGGTTATTTAGTTAATTAAGGGTTAAGGGGGGGTTCAATTAAGTTAATTAAGGACCTCTATATAAAGACTTAATCTAATTAAGACTAACAGAAACTCTCATAACTCACAAACCCAAAACTCTCTTCCTTCTCTCTTCTTTCTCTCTCTAGTGAAGAACACCATTGAAGATCAAGATAAGGAAGGGTTTAAGGGATGCAAATAGTCAAGTTTCAACATCAATCTTCATCAATTAACAAGGTATGAGATCTAGTTCACCTTTAAGACCTCTTTCCTCAAAGGGTTCCATCAAATTAATTTCAAAAATTGAGTTTTCATGTGGGTTTCATTCAATGTCGAAATTGATGTTATGAATCGATTTGTTTATGATTCATTTTAGATATTATGAATAGACTAACATGTAATTTAACTCAATTTTATATATCTTCATGGATTGGATTAGTTTGTAGAAGATGACCCTTAACCCTAGGTGATGATCTTGATATGAATTGTATAGTATTGGTTCAATTGACTTGTTTATTGGTTGAATTATTACTAGATGATGTTGTTATACTAATCATGAATGAATCAGGGTGATTTTTAGTCTTTTCATGCTAAGTTCTTGAGAATTGATCTAGGTTAAGAAGTATGTTATGAATTAACCCTAGTATCTTGTCTTAAGTTATGATCTAGTATTGAATGGTGATGTAGTGATTCTCTTAGCATTGTTATCATGTTGGTCACTAAATTATGATGATGTTATACCATAATTGGGTTGCATTAAGGGTTTATGGTAAGACCTTGATGATAAATTATGAAGGAGACTTGGTAAGTCTTGTAATCCCTATTCTTTACTTCAATTATGGTTAATTGTGATTAAGTCATGATGTTGTATTGGAGCATGACTTGTATTAGGATTGATAGGGTTGGTATGATGTTGAATTGACATGTTTTTACTATGGTTGTGAGGTGTTGGCTAAGATGTATATGTTATAAGGATGGTGAATGATTTACTAATGCGCCTTATCATGAAGTGATATGTAAATGTGCTAACCTCACTTATATTAATTGTAATGAAAAGATTATACTCATGCAATTCTTATTGAGCTATGATGATGATTTTTATACAAGGGTTAGACCCTATGACCTACATTAAGCTATGTTGAGTAATAAAGACATTAAAGACATTTCAAAAGGGACTCAAGCTTAGCACCGAGTTAACTAGAGTGAGGAGTGTCCCTTCCCACATAGGGAAGGTAGGATCACTAATGTACTCTTGAGATTGGAGACTACAATGCATATAGTAAAGAGGGTAATGTAAGACCCCGAAGATGACCTAGACTAAATAGAGCCTAACATGTTGGTATTGATTGTATAAGGTCCTAAATATGTCTAATATATTGTATAAATGCAGTAGCTAAAGTATTTGGTGTGTTGGAAGTCAAACATCAAGGGACGACTAAGACGTTCGACGACTAAGTCACCTAAATGTCTCTTATGTGGTTACATGTGATTATGTGTGTTTCATAATTTTTTAAGGTTATTAATTGAGTTAATATATCATTTATAGTCAGTGTTTAAAGTTTCGTGAAGTTTGGAGGTCAAATGACCAAGAACGTCCATGACGTTCGAAAGATATGACTTGAAGTGACCTTGTATGTCTAGGCGTGTTTCGTCGAGTTTTATGTGTTCGTTTCGTATGAAATTCATGTGAGAGGTGTTAAACTTATTGAAAATTGTAATTGGGTCGGAAACGTATGGGAAATTATCCCCAAGGACCATCTAAGGTTCCTTGAGAAAGGACCCAAAACTGTTGCCAAAATAGTCCCAGGCAGGCCCCAGACGACGGAGCAGTCGACGCTCGTAGCCTGTTGACGCCCCGTCGAAGGGTTTCGTCGTGGGGGACTTGGAATGGGTGAATATTGAAGCCTTTTCAGGCTACTGTAACCACCGACGGTGGCCAGTGACGGCTCGTCGTGGTAGTGACGCCCCGTCAAGGGCAGGCGTCGAGCGACCTGTCTTCCTGCGCAGGCTGCTGCCAAGTTAGGAGTGAATTGGTAAATTCACCCTACTTATAAATTAGGTCATTGGCGGTTTATTAAGGGTCTTTTGGGTATTTTAATTAAGTATATAAAGGGTAAACACCTTAAAGACTTCATTCTTCAAAATTGAAAATCCAAAACTCTTAGAAAAATCCCAAAGACTCCATTAAAGTCCAAATTGAAGAAGCAGCTTGGTGTGGGGGTTTTGAGTGGAAATTCTTCATCAAAGTGAAGAATTATAATCCTTGAGGTATGGCTTTTGATCCTTGAAACTTGTTTCATCAAGGAGCCCAACTCTCAAGATGTTTTTCAAAGTTTTCTAAAGTGAATTGTCCAATTTCGGGATTCTACCATGGGTTCTTGCATAAACGATTTCTAAAATTAAATTATGATATAATTGATATTGTATTTATGATTTCAACCTAAATTACCTATGAAACCATGTAAATTGATTAACCCTAGTTTTGACTACTTATTGTGTTACTTGATATTAAACTAATATTGTTGAATTGTTATGTAGTTTCTTATGGGCTTTCTAATGATATAAGAATTGTATTCAGTTTATATATAATTGATCTTAGATTGTTAAACCTAGATTGAATTGATGTAGATTCATTGAGTTTTATGGTTATTGCTTTGAATTATTTTTCATGGTCATGGGAAAGGGCCTTGTGATGTTGAATTGGTTGTTTTGGCATTGAATTGAAGTGTGGAAGAGGGGATGAAGGTATGCTGCCCCATTTTCTTTAATTTGATATTAATTATACTTTGTGTCTATTTTGATTGGTATGGTCCACTTATGGTGGCGGTGTTATGTGTTTTACTTGCAATTGACATGGCCTTGTCAGCGTTACTTTATGCAATATGATGAGCATGGCCTTATTGGCAACTACATGAAGTAATGTGGCTATTTGTGTAGTTGATTATGTGAAGCATGAAATTATCTATCTACATGTGAAGTCATATGTGTGTTCTTCTACTTATGTTTCCTTAAGTGATGATGTTAGACTATGACTTTGACATATGAGTATAGTGTTAGGGTTAAGTCTTGGTTATTCCTACATGGCTTTGTGAGTCTATGTGGAGTATATTAAAGATGTTATGAAGACATATAGGATGACTTGAATATATTAGATTGTTTCTAGGTGTTTCTAGAATGACTTGCATAATGAGTTGAAAGTGAAGTATGTGGTATCTTGTCTTGGTTGACTTGTGTCACTTGCTTGATGTATATATGATTATGAATTTGTGATGCCTTGATTTATGGTTTTAGAACTCTTAGTCTTGAATATAAGAATGACATGTGACTGTAAATGTGATTGGGTTATGAACTTGTTATGGAACCCTTTTATGTGAACCTAATGTATGAATTACTCTATGAGAACGAAGGCTAGCACCGAGTTAAAGTGGTAAGGGAAAGTAGTTCTAGTTAAGTATGAGACTAGAATACAAATAAGCCTTTCATATTCCTTAACCATGTGGCTACATGGGATGTGTCCAAGTTCTACTATTGGCAAGTAGAACAACCTCATCGGAGTGGGATAGAACTCTGGATTGCATGTCTAGCTATGATGGTCTATGTCGGTTATTGCCTATTCTCATCATATGGAATACCTATTAGCATTAGAGGAGTTTATGGAGTTAGGTGGTGGTATGGGACGCTATCTAGACATTGCACAATAGACTTTGAAGGTGTTATGTGGAGTTCCTAGGTCTTGTCCAAGACCATTATTTGAATGTCCTTTATATGATGTATGAGTCTTAATGAACTAATGAACTAATGACTTATGTTAAGGAGTATGTAAATAAATGAGTACCTAATCTAAAGTGACTTAAGGATTCCTTAGCTAAAGTGTGAAGAGGGCATAAGGGATGATCTCTTCATGTCTTATCTTTGGAACTCTTGAGGATGACTCTAGTTAGGGAAGTTGGTTTATTTTGTGGACATGATCTAAGCCTTAGGTAGTCTTAATGATTATTTAGGTAATCTTGAAGAGGTCACTATAGACGTTATCTTCTTGATTTACTTAAGTAGGTCTTTTGATAGCCTTTGGGAAGAGAATGTCATATCATCTATGTGTTGGTGATTCAGTGAGAATGATTCTATCCTAGGGAGTCTATAGTATCTCTTGAGTGTGTTTGTAAGGGATTGTATGGGCGGTCTCTTCACAACTCACTCAAGTGAAACTTAGAAGTCAACTTTGGTAGAGGAATCTTACCTTGATATTTATGATACTTTCTAAGTATGTATGAGACTCATTATAAGTAATCTTAAGGGTCGTTTAGGCAAATCTAGAGAGGGTGTATGGGCGGTCTCTCTTTGTATGACTTGAATCATAGGATAGCTTTAAGTGAGAATATTACATGCTAAAGGGTGTCTTAAGTAAAGAATAAGCATCTTCACTGTACAGTGAAATAATTCACTGTAACAGTGAATGAGTTCACTGTAAAGTGATCTCTAAAATATGATTTTTGGTTTGAATGTTATCTTATTGTTTCCAAGTTTCTAAATGTTGTTCTTATGATTAAAATATGATATTTAAATAAAAAGATGCATATTTCCAATAAATGTTCGTTTTCATGATTTTTATGCATAAAGTCATACTTAGTATATGTGGTTGTACTAACTCCAGGTTTTTATCTATCTATATAGTTCTTGGTAGGTGAGGAGCTTTGAGAAGAGAAGACTTGGACATAGAAGATCGTTCAAGAGAAGTTGAAGTATGTCCTCACTTGACTCGAGGGCATATATGTCTTTTATGTTTTCATTCAAAGTATTGTAATAGAATAAGTATTTCTATATTCGTATTTTGAAGTATGGGCCGTGTCCCAAGTATTTTTGTGTCTTAAGATGATGAGATTGAGACTTAGTATTTCCTATTACTTTTATATGAAAGAGATTTTGAACACTATATTATGTTTTGTGAAAAGTTTTAATTTCGCACTACTTTTCACTATGTATATGCAATGAATGATATGAAAGGGCTTGTCTTAGACCTCTGAGAGGTCGACGACACCGGTTACAATCCAAGATTGTACCCTAAATCTAGGGTATGTTTTCGGGTTGTGACAGGGTACCAACTATATCTCTTAGTTCTTGAACTATGTTGCCCCTGTAAAAATACTAGCTAGTGGATCCACGTAGTTGCTATGTTCATGTTTTGGTACTACCTTGGCAAGTAGTCCACCTTATTTTGGTGTAGGGTTCCATGACACTGTATTCCATATTAGCTCATGTGGTCTATGTCGGTTAGAGCAAGATGTTCCTAAAAAGGTAAAATGAACTAAAGGATTGAACTCTAACTAAGATGACCTAAGGGATTAGCTTAGTCTAGGTAGGGGTATGGGACTCTACCTATACATTGCACTAGTTAGCCTTAAGGGGAGTAATAAAAGGATTTTCTTTTGTATTTATGTGCTTATAAATGTAAATGATATGTATATGATGATCTTACATGTTAATGATAATATGTGATGTGCATTACTCCTATGAACATGTAATTGGTCTACATTGTTAAAGTATGTTGATATGTACTCTTAAATGCTATGATATGTGAAGTAGGAGGTTGGTCATGATTATTATTGAGTTACTTGATTGAGAAATGTTATGGGGCTTTGCTTGGTCATTGCACTTGTTGACTTGATAAGGGTTGTGGGTAATTGTCTTGCTTTGGTTATGTTATAATGAACTCTTATTCATTCTTGTTGAGGTTATGACTTGATGGTAGAGTTACTTTGACTATATGTCTAATTACATGATATGTATGTTGACTTGACTAGTTTTGATGTTATTAGTCTTATGATGTACATGCCTATGAGTTAGTGACTATGTCTTATTGATTTGCTATGGTCTTGTTGAATGTGCATAAGGGTTTTTAATGAAAAGTGCATACTTATTGAGATGTCCCTTTTCTCAGCATAATTTCAAAGTATATGTGCATATGGTCTCATACTTAGTACAAGTGGTGTACTAACCCCATTATCTTCCTTTTCCCAAACATTTTAGGTCCTGTCGTTGAAGGGCTTTTGAAGACGACTTGCAGAAGACTTGGATCTCTTATTCATCCAAGTTGGGTAGGTCCTCAATTTCTTAGGGTGATGCCACTATCAAGCTAATGGAGTTGTTTTAGTATTAAGACTCTTATGTTTCGTTGCTTTCATATTGAGTACTAAACATTGTATGACCTATATGTGGTCTTGTTTCATTGATGTATGGGCTAGGCCCAATTTTTGATATACTCTTATTAGATGGTAATGAGATGAGATGACTATTATGACTATGTTATGTTATGTTATATATATATATATGTACATATATATGTGTGTGTGTGTGTGTGTGTGCAATAAAAGTAGAAGACTAAGTAACATTGCTATACGAAGGGTCTATGTATACTCGATATATATATATATATATATATATATATATATATATATA
>NC_028639.1:24291231-24322513 GCF_001406875.1 Solanum pennellii
CTATATATATATATATATATATATATATATATATATATATAAATATTGTATCTAGAGGTCTATGTAAACCTCAATGTAGTAATAGTAAAAAATTATGTAAACCTCAATGTAGTAATAGTAAAAAATTTTAAATTTTGCGCTAAATTTGACCTATGAATGTATTCATGTAAGCTAAGAGGCTAGTCTTAGTCCTCAAAGAGGACGAAGACGCCGGTTACGTCTAGGGGGTATTCCTGGATATGACATTCAACCTGTTGTTTATAAGCCTAAGGGGAGGGATGAGTGGTGGCACAGGATCCAAAGGAGGTGTCCAAGCTGGAGGAACCCTACCTGAGTTAGGGTGAGATCTAGGACGAATCTCAGCCCGCCAATTCTGCAAAGACATGTCATCCTAAGGCTCAGATAAAGCACCTTGAACTAGTAGTCACCCTGTCAGATATGGACATTTTTCCCTTGTCTTTGTCACTCGGTGGAATATCTTGCCTTCCCATCTTTGAAGGGTTTTACCCCCTTCATTGATCATGATACCCCGTGCTCTTTTTCGTGGCGGCATATCAATGTGCAAAGATCAGGAAAAATTTCAAAACATTTCAAGCAAAATCTCAGAGATGCAGGTTCACATAGACTCGCTGATCCAATCGACGAGTTGTAAATCACTAGGGCTCGCCGAAAGCATTGAATCTGAAATTTCAGAAAACTTTTGAAAGTCAGCAATAGAAAAGGCCTTTTGGAGAATCATCGACAACATTCGGCGAGCAAGGACAAGCCCACCGAAAGATACAGTGCTAAAAGGGTTCAAGGGTGTAGACAGAGGGATATGAACAAGAACTATCGTCAAGTGCTTTCAGCGACCTCAGACTTCTCGCCGAAAGTTAGAAAGACCAACTACTCATTTAGAACAAAACTAAAGGTGATGTGGGGAACTTCGACGAACTAGGGAATGGTTTGATGAGCTCAATCCTGTTCATAAAACGACCATCCCAACTTCTCAAATTCAACCCCACAACCTTCGAAAACAAAATCAAAGTATGCACCCCCCAAATTAAAGTAAGACCCAATACACCCATTACCCATAGATACTTAAACTTCTCCTGATTTTTTCAAGTTTGTCCATTTGGTGACTTTTGCCCTTAAAAATGACGTAACTCGCTCTATCATTGGGAAAATTATGTTATTTCGCACAAATACGGGCTACTTAGACTTCACTCGATTAAACCCAATGACATGCAAGAATAACCCCATAAAATTTAACCAATTTTAAGGCACAAAAATATGGGAATTAAACAATACAAACATTACGGGCAAGATTATTGAATTAAAACAGGCATTCAAACATACTAAAATTATTAGAGAGGCCCAACACACTTCAACAAGAAAAATTCATTGCAAATGAGTACACAGTTCTAAAAATAAACTCGGGTTCGAAAAACCAACCTTAAAGGCCGATTAAAATGATAATAAAATGCTAGATGACAATGTAATCCACTTCGAACACAATTCCAACGACTGAAACACGGGCGAAATGCAAGAAATATTGAAAGTAAAGTGCGGATGTGAGTTTGTAAAGATCAAAAGTGATCGGAACTGAAAGTGTTTGAAAGTTGAAACCTTTGGACTTAAAAAAATGTCCAATTCTTGCCAACTTGGCAACACGCCGAGTGGAGACTTACCTCGCCGAGGTTTACAAAACCTCAAGTTATTTTGGGAATCCAATCAACAGACTATATCGGTATTTCACCAAGTTTCTCCTAGAATCACCGAGTTCTCCTGACTCCAATTTAAACTTTCTTTAAGTAAAATAGCGAATCAAGTTGGGAAGACCGACCTCTTCGATGATGCGCCGAATTGACTTTTGTCTTACCAAACTACAATTTTCAAACACTTTCCTCACTTCAACTTGCAAAATCAACATACGATTATCTCTAACAAAGAAATAAAGCAACAAATGTTCTTGGATTGCCTCCCAAGTAGCGCCTTAGTTAATGTCGCGGCACGACGCAGGTCCACACTCAAACCTCATTCTTTGGTTTGTCATAGTATGGCTAGGCAAACCATCTTGATGTCTCGATTTCAAATGAGATGATATTTCACCCATTTTGGTCTTCAACTGCTCGATCGATACTGAATGGAAGGTAACCGCATGGCTAAGGGTCGACACGTCTTCTTTCACTTTTTTCAAAATATAGTCAGACCCTTCAACTTTGTTGAGGATATGATAAAGCATATCCTTAGACCTCCCACCTTCCAAATTCTTTTGCTTTTGGCGCTCATGGGTAGGCACATACCTATCCTTATCCCCATCCTTCAAATTTGGATTCTGCTCCCTCCATTCCAGATCACGGTCCTTCCAACCTTCATCGCGGTTCCTAAAATTCACTTTTCCATTATACAAGGCTTCAAACTTGGACTCACCCGGATTAGCACACCCGACACCCACGACATTGACACTTTGAGCATCAGCTCCCATGATATTTTTAGAAAAAATGTTAAGTTGTGTCATGATCTTATCCATGTTATGGTCCCTTTCTTGGTCTTTCTCCATATTTTCCTTGGTAAATTTAAACGTGAGAGGAGAGACATCTTTACGAGTATACCATGCTCTGCTTATGGTAGTCATTCTATCCAAGAGCTGAGCCGCTCTCACTTAAGGTTGTTGCATCAAACCTCCCAGAGAAAGTTGGTCAGCAACACCCTTGTTTACTGAGTCAACGCTCCTGTAAAAATACTGCAGCAACACATCATCAGGCATACCAGGAGTTGGACATTGGAGCACCAACTTTTCGAATCATAGCCAACTTTCATAAATTGGCTCACCCTCTAGACGCTTAAAGCTCTTAATGATATCCTGAAGATCCATCATCTTCGAAGGAGGGAAAAATCACACATTAAATATGGTGAAGAACTCCTCCCACGAAGTGATTGATTCATGTGGCAATTCAGCAAAAGAGAACGGGAACAACTTTAATTGCACTGACTCTTGCAATATATTCTTGAAGGAGAATGGTCTGCAAACATCCATAAAGTTTTTAATATGCTCATGAGGATCCTCATAAGCCAAACCACTTAACAACCCCTTCAAATTGCAAGAGTTGCAACATAGTACTTGTGATGTGGAATATAATGTTCCCTTAGACCAGATACAAGCGAATGACACCAATACCACCCATAAGATGGGGGTCGTTAGCATTAGTCTTGTTAACATTGTTATGGCTCCCGATGTAATCTTGATGGCCTACTTATATGTCATTGTTGTCGTTCATACTCATACTTCTTGTTTGAACTCACAAAGGAGCAAAGTAAAACTAAAAATTAGGCAAGTTCAATCCATAGCAATAAGAAAAAAGTTCAACTTAACTCAAAATTCTCAAACAACACCACTCCCGGGAAGCAGCGCCATTTTAATTTCATGATACCTCATCCAATAATAAGTGTCAATGATCGTTAGTTAGTATATGACCCAACCAATGGGGTCGGGATTGTTACCACAGGAAATGGTTCGTGCTTGAGATTCAAGATCCAAGTAGAAACATGTTCAAGTCAATTATAGGTAAAGACATTTATGAATAAAAGCATATTTCAAATTTAAGGTGACACAAGTGTCAAATATGGGGGGTTTGATTTGTAATTATCAACTATTATAACAATTAATCACTAAAATAAACAAGTATAGAGACGGGAATCTTGGGATGTGATTGGATTATGGGCTAAGGTCTATAACTAGGTAATTGCAAATAATAGTAAATTGTTGTAAATCGGTAACGAAGATAGACTGTAGTGGGAATAAATTTTATCTCTAACAATTTACCTTAAATAAAATTGGTTTCTCTCGAACACCAATAAGGATCAACTAAAAAGAACCTTCACTTCAGTCCATTCACTCTGTCGAGCTAAATATGTGAAAAAGGGTTTATGACTCACTCTCTAATGGTGAGCCCATGACTACCCAATACCCACAGACCATCAATTCGGTAATCTTGGTTTTAAAACCTCTATCTCGAGCAAGCCAGAAACACGAAGGTAGAGTTGCATTTGCAACTACAACCCTTCATATTAACCACAAATACTAAATGAAATCACTTTAGAACAACATTTAGACTATCAAATAGAAATGCCCAGCAGCTGAATCAACCCATACTCACATAATCAGACCCCAAAAATTGGGGTTTTAGCTAGACATAGTTAAAGAAACAAGATATCAATACCAAATTGCAATTTAATGAACCGGGTATGATGAATATTCTTTTTGCAGATGTCAAAATTGAAGAATTTCAGTTACCCACTCTCAATTTCTTGAAGATGGAAGAACTTAAATTCTCAAAGCTAAAGAAAACTTAGTCTCTATTCTCTGAGCTCTGTAATGATTGTTCTCAAATGAAAACTAGATAGTAAATCTCTCTTGTAAAAATCCATTTAAAAATATATTTATATCTGTCAAAGTATGCTACGAAGGACCATGCAGCATAATAAATTGGGATCGCCAATCCACTCAGCGCTTCTATCTTTGGTCAATTCTATGGCCTTTTTTGGTTTTGTCCTTCAACATCTTCAGGTTCTGTAACTTTGGGTGATATAATACTGCATTGAGAAATCGTTCGGCGACTCACTGACTGCCCCTTTCTATCACTGACTTGATTTTCTCCCTCAAGGCTTGGCACACTGGAACATTAGGCGAGACCATGACCATTCGTCGACTCTCCCAATGGTTTAGGCCATCCTTAGGCCTTCTTTTCTTCATTCTTTCAGTTGCCTTGTTCTTTTTTGCTCACTAGTGTCCATGCTTTTTTTCTCAATCCATATACCTGAAAATCAAGGATTTACATCAGTTATTGGCACAAAATATGCATTTGAAGACACTAATTCTAATATAATAAATCTTTAAATGATTCCAAATTGTGGACTCATCAACTTGTAAAGGGGTTGAGGTAATGGTATGATCATTTAGGTTTAGTGACTACTAACTTCATGAAGCATGGAATGCATTTTCTTCTTATCTCTTTTTCTCTTTTTTTGTATGAAGGAGTTCCATTTTTTTATTTACCTCCTTTTTCACCACACCCCCTACATAGGTTTTTGGTCTAAGTTGGCTATATATAACAACCAATGCTCCATGTAGATTTTAAGTGAGGAATGGGAAAGGCATTTAAGTTCAAGGTTTATCTAGAAGAAAGGGAAGGCTCAAATGAGTCAATCTAGGTTCACACTCTCACACTGTGGCCACATAGAGGTATAATGTAAAAAACTGGCTCACTCTTCACAAAACTTCCTCAGATCATTTCTATTATTCACTCATAATATTCAATTAGACCAACGAGGAAAGTTCTAGGTCTTATCAAACAATCTTTTCAAAGCAACCTCACCACACACAAAATTCAACACACTCATCAAACAAGACTTAGCCATTCTCGCTAGCGTACAATACTCATCACAAGAGATCCATCAAACAATTAACATAGTCACAGTGAGATGCTACAAGTTCATATATGACATACGCAACTCAACTCACCTCATTAGATTTGGACACACATGTCCTTCAAATAAGAGCACCATTCAAGTCATCGTTGTTTACCAAAATTGACACTGAAAATTGCAAGAGAACAACCATATTCACACAGCAATATTTTTTTAAAAAAAAATGTTCAAAAACCATTTCCAATTTAAAATAATGGACCAATATGGATCAGAAACAAAAATATAGATATAAACCTAAAGTGAAATCCAACATTCACAAAACCCAAAAAACAATATTTAACAAAACAAAAAAATCAACCCAAAAGAGCTGGGTACGGAAATACTTCACCCCGCCAACAAAAATAGCAGTTATCTCAAATGAAAATAATAAAAAAAGTCTTAAAATCACATAAAAAAGGGAGGCAAAGAGTCATCCTACCAGACTAGGATTGTGTTAAAGTCTGCATGTCGGCAACTCCCTCTGTCTCGGCATCAGTGCCTGGCATATTAGCATCCTTGACTCCACTAGAGCCTATCATAGAAATGTCTCTCAAAGAGGCTTGCGCAGTTGTATCTACCAAGTCATAAAATACAGCCTCATCTCTAACCCCGAGTTGCTTCTCATATGTCTCTACCTCAGACTCAACATCTCCCTCATTAACTCTAGCATCATCTCCAACAGTAGTAGCCGCAGAAACCTCATAATAAAATGGAATATCAGTGTTCCACATCTTAGGAATCTCCATAGTCCTAAATAACATAGATAAATCAGTGGACTTCAGCTCGTCCACATCTTTGCTTAGTCCAATAACATTGGCCTTCAAGGCCGTCATAGGAACATTAGACCCTTGGATATTCTCACACTCTTCAACCCTCACCATAAGGGCATCCATTGTCAGTTTGTGGCTCTCAATCATCAATTTGTGATCCCTCAACTCGGCTTTAATAGGATCTAAGGAGGAAGTAATAACAAACTCTATTAACCCAAGAACAACAACCTCTACCCAGGAGGCATGTACATCAAAAAGTTAGGCCAGACAACCTATTTTGTACAACATGGCCTAGGTGATAGGGAGTATTAAGGCAGCAGCAGTAGAACTAGTGGGAGGGGGTGCATCAGAAGTACTAGGGGTCTTAGAAACAGATGGTTCAATTGTACTTGAAGTCCCAGTGGACTAAGGAGGAATTATTGCCTCTGTTTGCAACATATCAACGCCAACCACCAGAGGTGTATCCACCGGTGCTACCCTCATCCTGTCAGCCACATCCTGCATGTACTCGGCCCCAATACACTAAATGTCTGTAGAAGAGATGGTGTCATCTTCACATCCAACTTCTCATCTCTCAAAACACGAGCCCGTTTACATAGCTTGGTGATCAATACCCAAAATGGGAGTGAGGTCTAATTCTATTTTGACCTCATAGACATCTCTTGCTTGATCAGCAACACCAGGTTCAGCCTCTGGCGATCTATGATTGAGCCTAGAAAGAGCGTCTTCGAGTGTTGGAGGACTGACTGGTTCTATAATGTCATAATGGTGCTACTGATGAATTTGAACCGGTATTTGGCAGCAACATTCAGGTCCTTCTTCTTTATTGGGGCACATGCCTCAATCCATTTCCGGATGACATTGGAGATGAGGGGTGCTAGCAAACCCTCATATCCTCCAATGTCTTCTTCTTGATCATGTTTGCATAGTTGTGCATGAAATATAGTAAACACCCCAGTAATGCATTTATATCAGAGCATCAACATTTCACTTTCTTACCTCGAACAACCACAAAGTCCATCAGCTTAAAGTCGCTTTCCTTCTTCTTTCCCTTCAGCACCAATTTTCCTTAACCCGAATAAAACTCTCGGACCCAAGCATGAACATATGGGCCTCAAGGTTTGGTAGGAATCTCAGACTTGTGGAACCTTAGAGTATTCCAAACCAATGGATGTGTGTCAACCACACTATTGGTAGACGACCTTTTATCTTCCAATATTATCCTCAATTCCTCCTCGGCCTTTAGTCTTTTAAGAGACTAGGGAGGAGGACACACAACTAGTGATATCGGGACCACTGTCTATGTTGGAGGAGGAAATGGAGTTGTGGAAGGAGAGACAGCGGGATCCTAGATGTATCATTAAAAGACTTAGAGCATAGCTCCGCTTACTGTGCTTGCAAAAGCTGGTCATCTTTTGGATCAGAGATGGAAGGAAAATAATTCATATCAGACTGGTTCTCACTACCGAAGGTATCAAGGTGTTGGCGTATACCCCCTTACTGTTGGAGCTCTCCTTCGTAGGTGTAAACTCAATGGGCGCCTTTTCCTTGAGTTTACCTAGCCATTTCTACAAAACAATGTGGGAAATGTTAGATTAAGTTAAGAAAAATCTCAGGGAAAAATAACTGCAGAAAGACTCGTCGATCGGTGAACCACTTTAGCGAGTTAGGTCAGGCTTGCCGAAAGATCCAGAACAAAAATGCTCAAAAATCATATCTGGTCGAGGATGTCCAAGGCCATTCGTTGAATTGTTGCCACCTTTCGGCAAACTGAAGTAGCACGCCAAAAGTTACAGTAACAATTCAGAAATTTAAGGCGCAGAAGGGCGATCAGGATGTACTTTTGGTGAATTGCCAAGTGAACTCGGCGAGCTAAAGCATTTCATTGAAAGTTACAGAATCCAAACTCAAAATTTAGGGAATAAAAAGGTGATCAAGGGGACGTTAGGCGAAGCACCGAACCATTTAGCGAACTTGAACCATTTCGCCAAGTAGCCGAATGTGCCAGATTTTTGCCCCTTACTTCAAAATCATGCCCACTACCCACGAAAACAAAATTAAAAATAAACATTATGCAATTAAAGAAAGACCCGTAAGATTCATGCCAATGGGGTACTCAGACTTCCCCGGATTTAGCCAAAATGGTCCAATTGACGTCTTTTATCCTTAAGAATGACGTCAACCACTCCATCATTGAGAAAATTTTGACAATTAGCACAATTTAGGCTTACTCAGATTTCATCCCCCTAGACCCACAACATATTCAACACAACCCAACATTTTTTATCAATTATCAACACGAGAATTTACCATTTACACCAAGTAATTACAATTTCAATTAAGAACGAGCAAACCAATTATCATATGGTAATACAAACAACACTTAAGCACGTATATGCATACAAAAAAATATGCATTTGATTTCAACCAGCTATTTAAAAACTGGGTTCGGAAATTCAACCTTGTATACCGAAAAGATTAAAAATCTAGGAAGCAAAGAAATCATGAAAATACGCCTCGAGCAAAAGAGCCCAAGCAAAAAGAGAACAAAAATATGAGAACATAAAAAATATGATCGGTGGTGAAAGTGCAAAAGTTAAAAAGCATGAAAGTGAAGAGGTTTTGGAATTTTAAGTAGCTTAGCCTTTTAAAACTCTTCAGTTTGCACGCTAGTCGGTGAAGTAAGTCATGGTCGCCGACCCACTTAGCAATCCCCGAGTGAAACTTTTGCTCGCCAGGTTTTACATATTTCCAAGAAAACTAGGTAGTACCAATAGCGGTCAAGGTCGGACTTGCCGATATGCTCGGTGGCTCGCCGACTAGGACTTTGGCTCATCGAGTTTTATAGAACCACTAACAAAATTCGGTGGTTCCAATAGTGGTCCAAGATGGGCTTGCCAACCTATTAAGCGAGTCACCAACAGGACTTTAAGCTCGCCAATATCTCCTTTTCCCCAATATTTCCACTTTTCAACATGCACAATCAACACCCGTTATTCAAAATCAATATTAAAAACATCTAAAACATGGCTTGCCTCCCAAGAAACGCATTATTTAATGTTGTGGCATGATGAAGATACCCATTCATGTTTCATTTTTGGGGTTGGCCGAGGTGTCTCTTAGCAAACCTCTTTTTGGTATGGATTTAATTGAGTTGATATTTTACCCATTTCTTTCTCCAACTATTTAATGGAGATTAAGTGAGATTTCACCGTCTAGTTAAAAGTTGAGATGTCATCCTTCATCTCTTGCAACACTTTGTCTGACCCTTCCAATTTGTTGAGAATGTGTGATAACATATCTTCAATGCGGAAATTCTCCTGTCAACCTTTTGATCTTTGGGCTTTTGATGCTCATTGGGAGGTACATATATATCCTTGTCCCCACCTCTGTCCTTCTAACTTGCATTTCAATCACTTCATTCCCTTTCATGTTCTCTCCAACCATCATCACATTCTCTATTCAAAACTTAATTCCCGCCCAATATAGGTAGCTCAAACGGAAACCACCACCTTGAGTTACACGGAATCTCACTTCCTCATTGTAAAGGCCTCAAAATGTGAATCATCCGGGTTCCTCCCACTAACACCGAAAACATTCACCACATTATGCAACTTCCCATTATATTTTTTGAAAGAGATCCAATTGGGTCATCATTTTAGACATTGTTTTGGTCCCTCTCTTGGTATATTTCACTCTTTTCCGTCATCATACTAAATGTCAATGGAAACATTGAATTCTCTCTTGTATACCAGGCTGAATTGATTTTGTCCATGTTATCAAGCAACACGAAGCAATCTCAAACAGCTGCTGCATAATACCACCTTGGACAAGTTGATCAACCACTCCCTTGTTCACCAAGTCTAGACTCCGATATAAATGCTATAGAAAGGCGTTGTTTTGGAGTCCAAGAGTCAAGCATTAAAGTAGCAATTCTAAAACCAGATCCAAGTCTCATGGATTGGCTCATCATCCAAGCATTTGAAACCTTGGATATTGTTTCTCAAAGACATCATCCTCGATGGAGGAACGAACCTTGTATATAATGCTTCAGTCAATTAATCCCAAGTTATTTTTGAGTCCCTTGGGAGATTGGCTAACCATTTGGTAGCCTCTCCCACTAGTGAGAATGGGAACAACCTGACCGACTCTTGGGATGTATTCTTAAACGATAAAGGACCAAAAATGTCCACAAAGTCTCTAATGTGGTTGTGAGAGTCTTCATGCACCAAACCACCAAATAACCCCTTCATTTGGAAGAGTTGCAGCATTGTGCTCGTCACGTGGAACACTGCATTCTGCACAACCGGTGGTAGTCGGATGGCAGGTTTACCGCCCAAGTGTATATCATTCACAATGGCCTCGTTCACATCATTCAGATTTCCTATATCATCATTTTGGCCTAGTTGGCTGGCATTGCTACCGTTTATACTCATTTCCTACCTGTTCCAAGGCCACAAACAACAACAACAAATAGTAATAGGGTTCAACTATAAAACAACAAAAATCATAAACAAACTTCAAAAAGAGAATTCAATAATATCACTCCTCGGTAGCATCGCCACTTTTGATAGACGCTCAACTATACCTCATCCAATTCTAGGGGTAGGCGATCATAATATAGTATATTACCTAATGAAAGGTTGGGGTCGAACACATAGGGAATGGTATAGTACGAAATTAAATTAAGAAATAAATATACGATTCTAATTGATTATAGAAGTAGTCATTGTCGAAATTAAATAAAATAAGTCAAAGGTTCGACAACGAATGTCAAATGGGGAATTTTAAGATGTCAATTAGCAACTATAATAATCACTAAAACATAGGATTAGAAAAGTAGGAAGGATCGATTATAGGTAAATTTTGTTATATGGGTAATTGAAGTTTATTAATAAATCGTTGAATTTCTATGGGTAGGCTACACTATAGGTCCAATATCTTTCTCTGAAACAACTATTACGATTCAAGAGTGTTTTTGTTTAACCTCGACAAGCTTAACATTAAGAACAACCCAAAACATTAATTTATCTACTCTGTCGATCTAGATAGGTAGGAACGAGTTAAGATTCACTCTATTGAGCTGAACACACGAAAACCAAAACATTACAATCATCAACCGACAACCTTGGCTTTAGAACCTCTCTCGAGCAAGCCCAAAACACTAAGCTAAGTTGTATTTGCAACTACAATTCATAAATTGCTACACATCTATCGATCAAACCCACATTTAAACAACATTTAGATTACTAAACAACAATACTCATAAGCTAATTAGGCAAATAATCACATGATCACACCCCAAGAACTGGGATTTTAGACAAGCATCATAAAAAGATAGAAATCCATACCAAAAACATTCTCCCTGGTATTGCAATCCAAGTATTTAAAATATCCAAAATTCTAAAATCAAAGTCCCACTTCAAATAAAACCCCTTCAAAATTATTCTTCAATGTAAAATAGTCAAAGAACTCTACAGCCAGAAGAAAACTAAAAATGGACTTTAGAAAAATAAAATCATGACCCTTTTGAACTCTTTTTAAAATTTCAATTTATGGTTTCCCAAATTTAGGATGTAGGGACCATTAGAAGAGGTATGTCGGGTGTCGCCGAACTTCCAATCGCGCCATCTCATCACTGGTCTTCCTTGACTTTTTATCCTCAAGGCTCGGTAACTTTAGGCGATGTAGAATATGTCGTTGATTCAGTCAGCGATCCGTCGAAGGTACAAGTTCATCGCCAAGTTAGCTCTTTCCCAGGGCTGGTGTAGGCGAGCTGAAGTGCCACTTGGCGAGTCGCTGAGTGGTTTGGTAATTCTGAACTTTTGTTACCTTCAGTATTTTCATCTTTCTAGCTTCTTTTTGCCCGGTAGTGTCCTTGCCTTTCTCCTTTGCCTTCATTGCTGTAAATCAATACTTTAATATCAGCTTAGAGCAAAAATTAGACATTGGAGGACAATAAAATATAAAAACAAATCCTTAAAGAGTCAAAATCTCATACTCATCAAGTTCTCTCTACTAGACCATTATGTGCTTGTAACGACCCTCAAAATGAACAAGGATAAACAAGAGCTTCGTGTGACTTTATTTAGTTAATAACTTGCTAAATTAATGATAAAGAGTAACCAAGGGAAGTCTTTAGTGGTTTTTGAATAAAACATCAAGGAATGACCAAGACGTTTGAAAACTAGTCTTGTGTGTGCTAGTATGTCCTTGTATGTTGTATGTGTTTTGCTGTGTCATTTGGAGTCTAAAATGTTTGGTGGTGACCTTAGAATCTAGATCACCCTGTTGAGGGTAAAAATTACCGGGTAAGACTCCCCAAAGACCACCCTAAGGGTCCTTGAGGAGGACCCAAACGTTGGCCAAAAAGCTGTCTCGGCAGCCTTGATTGACACCATATCAACTCATCGAAACCCCATCAAAAGTGAGCGTGGATCGACACTTAGTCATGGGAGATTAGCCCCTAAAATTGAGAGTCTCTAAACTTTTTGAGGGACTAGCAGGACGTCGTGGTTTGGTCTGCAATTTTCTGCAAAGTCTCGGCCAAGCCAAGGGTGGTTTGGTAAATTCCACCCTTGGACAATTAAATATAGGGACGGTTATTTTTAGTGTTTTAGGTATATGTATATTAAAACAATTAAGCCCTCATTTAGACTCAAACACCCAAATCAAACTCTTCCCACCCAAATAGATTCTCTCAAGAACACCATTGAAGGTCTAGGTCAAATTCAAGCTAGGAGAAGAGGGGTTTCAAGTGATTTATTCTTCAATATTTCGTGGGCTTCCTAATACTAAGGTATTGTGATCCTTCATTCTTGAATAACATCTCATTCAAGGAGTCTAATTCAAAGTTTTCAAAAGTGAATCAATGATCAATTTTCTCGATTTCTATTCTATGCATGGGTTCATTGTTAAAACGTTTTCTAAGTTATGATATTGATGTATTAATGTTGAGTCAAGGTTTTTATGATGATTTTAATGGAATTCCTTGAAGAACCCATGTTTTGTCAAAATCTCCTAAATTGGCTTACAAAGTGGGTTTGATAAATGTGATTGGATATTGTTAGAATTGTGTTTATATTGTGTTATGTTGTTGTTATATATTGATATCCATGTATAATTATGAAGAATTTTTGGAGAATTGAGAAAGGGTGATCATGGTTTGGATGAAGGATAAGTTGACCTAAACTGTTCTAGTTCTTATTGAATTGTTCTTGTATGGTATGGTCCACTCATGGTGGTGGTGCTTATTTGTTGTGTGTGTCATGATCATGGCCTTGTCGGCATTATTATGTGACTTGTAGTATTATCATGTTATGGTATATGTGAAGGTACAATTTGAAGTTTGTTATATGGAGTTAAGGTGGTCTTGCATAATCTTGGATATAATGTGAATGAAAGCATGTTCCTCTAAATATTGGTATGTGATGATGATAAACTATGAAGAGTCTTTATATGTTGACATGGTGTCTTGATTAGGTAGACCTAGTTGTCCCTACTTTATACATGAATTATTAATGAGGTGTTCTAAAGTAAGTCTTGAAACGGTATACCTAGGAAAGGTGCCCCTTCTTGATGAGTCTAGAACCCTAAATGAATGTTCAAACCTTGAATAAGAAAAGAAGGTTTATAATAAAGTGAATCGGATAAGCCTAGCATGGTACCTGAATCATGAATGAGCTATCCTAATGAACCGTGATTGTCAGACCCTTAAATATCCCTTCTTGGAAGTGGTATTATGAGTTGCTTAGGCTTAGGGATGGTACCTTCTCAAATACCCTTATGTGAATGAACTTACTCTATGAGAACTAAGGCAATACACCGAGAGTATATGCTTAAGGTTGTTGTTCTACTTGAGCATGAGACTAGAGTACAAAGAAGTCTTTGATGTCACGACCGGGGAGCACCCCCTAGAAGTAACATGGCGAACTTGACCTCTTGGAGGTCTTATACAAGACCATAATTATCATTCATTGTATTGTCATCGGTAAATTTAGCAGAAAATTTAAAACTTTCATAGCACATCATATGCTTGAACATCACTTTCATTATATATAAAAAATTGTAATACATAGTTAAAGACTCTAGTCTCTTTTTGCCATCCTAGACTCAACATCATTAGATTATAATAGGGACACGGCCATTACAAAACATAAATCATAAGTACATTGTTATACAACATTACAGTGAGACATGACTTTGGAAATCCTTGGACTTAAGGATTCCTTTCCTTGAGCTTGGGAATCACATATCAATCTCTTCACCATTAGAGACATCCTTTTGTGTAAAAAGGTAGAGAAGAATGGTGTTAGTACAAAAATGCACTAAGTATGGCATCCATGCAAAAACATGCATTTAAAAGGGACATTTTACTTGAAACCGTGCATCATGTCTTTTTGTGAAAAAACTCATAAAACTTTGATACAATAGCATTATACAATTTATATACTTCACATATGCATATTCAATGAGCATAAATCATTTAAAGTCATACATTACATTTAAATCATATTTAGGATCACCTTACAGTAACTATATTTCATTTACAGTAAGCTTAACACAATTACAATAAGCACATTCATTTTACAGTAAGCCCCTTTTTCTTTATTTCCTTGACTTCCCAAGTAACCCTCTAGTGATACTTAGTGCAATGCATCACCTTAAGGCCACAAAGTACTCATATATTAACCTTACTGATCGAACACATATATTCAAAGAAGTGTAACATATCACAAGACACATTTTAGTCAAGGCTTACAACATCATTATAGTGAACCATAACCTACTTGAACATATGCTAACTTCACTTCAATAGGACATTATAAGACCTTACTCGCAATCTCAATCTAAATATACTAGTGCAATACACATATGAAGCCCCATAACCTCACACATACTTAGTAAACCTATCATGAGACCACAAGCTTCATAACATGTAATTCATTCACAACCATAATACTATAGGCAACTACATGCTATTAAGTAGGATATTCAATCATATAGTCAATAAGACCAACATTATGCATATAAGGGGAGACGTCATCATATAGACCCATTAGGACTCATACCATGCATATCATCATAACAAGTAGAGGATACTACAATGTCATGCATAAGAAACATAACATATACACATACATTAGAACACCTTCCTAGAACTCTCTTGAAGATCTACTTGTGCAATGCATAGGTGAAGTCTCATACCCCCACCTAACCTAAGCAACTTCCCTTAGGTTATCCTAGTTAGGGTCCTTACTTTACTTCCATTGTCCATTTTACTTTAGGGAAACTATAGCCTTAACTGACAATAAGAGCATGGGTGCTAACATGAAATTTTGTGTTGAAGAGCCTTAAACCAAGGGAAGGTTCTCTACTTAGCCAAAGTAGAACATTAACACATGCTAGCATACTAAGTGATATCACTTGCTAGATCCTATGTGGCAAGCATAGTTTATGGAACTTGGATGTATATGTGGAAACCCTATTTGTGCCAAATAGGTCATTGTAGTTATCCACTAATGGGAATATCACTCTATGCCCATTGGGCTATGAGGCTAACCACCTCGTGAGGACTATGATGAACCTACCTTCATACAATGGAAAGGGACACCACTCATCTTCAAGTTCATTCATGCTAAGCTAAGTTCCCTTTATTGAAGAGCCATTATTATCTTTACTTTATGAAATGTAGGCTTAGGAGAGTTAACTCCTCATATGCGTAGCTCATAGGTCATATATGAGAGTTCATTAACCAAAATCATGTGAGAAGTCCTTTCACATGAACATAGCATATGTAAAGCACCATCTAGTTTAGGGTACACTTGAGAACACCTTTCAAGGCCCCTCCATTTACTAGATCATCATACATGTGTGTGTGTGTACATATATGTGACCTATCCTTTCACATAACATATTAATACCACACATGTTCATACATTAACATAATCATGCGTTCATATTCATGTACATAGAAAACCAAACCTAGGAACTATCCTATCAAGGCACACATGTGCAATGCGTAGACAAGGTCTCATACCCTTGCCCATACTAGTACACCTATCAAGTCATCCTAGTTTATGATACATCACATACTTCATAGATACATATATTTTACATGCATAGTAGTATACATTAGTGCATATGTGAATACCCTTTCATTTAACACCATGAACATATACTACTTGTAAGCATGAATGAAGTGTGAGTATGTGTGTACATTGGTCAACATGATCACCTAATGGCTATCATAACACATTGAGGCATCCACCCTATTAGGACCACAATGCACACTCAATCATATACCACACAACATATACTAGCATAGGAGACAATATAACTGCAATAATTGCATTCAAGACTCCTAACCATAGCTAATCACCAATTCATATAGGGGTACATAGGTAAGGGGACATCAACCATCACAACTCATCAATGGAAGCACCTAAAACTATCCCTAACATAGTTATACACATGCTTATACAATAGCCATAAAACCTAGATCACAACTAAAATAGAAGACTAGGCATGAGACTTCACATTGGGTGATCATCACCACCACACATTCATACCACAATAGCCTTCAAGGACATGATAACATCACATATATAATAACAATAAAGTAAACACCACCACCATAAGTGTTCCATACCACACAATGCCATAAAAGGCTTCATCAACTAACAATTCTATAGAAAAGTAGAGAGGAAAAGCCATTCTTACCAATTCATCAACCTTTGATCATCGTTGATCAATACTCATATTTACTCAATAATTAAAGTATAGTTAAGTAGCTAAATGTATATTAACATGAACTAAATCATGCATAACCACCACAAGATCATGATACTATCATGTACACTACTTCACCGGTCAATTCAATAAAGAGTAAAGAGACATAGATCACTTACCAATATCCTTGCTTTGAGAATCATGATAAACATTCATAATTCATAAAAATACAATATAGGGAAGTATCTAAGGAGATCATAACCTAAACTAAATCTTACTTCAATTGACCTAGAATCGAGATCATACAAGTGTTCTATATTAACATTCAATTAAAGATAGAAGAACATAAATCAATACTACCTAATCTTAAAACGTTAATCCACATTAGATCCATTACATCTAATTCATAATCAATTTACATGATAGGCAGTAGATAACAATCAATTAAACATAATTGAGTCACATTATAATCCTCAAGATCGTATACATAGGCTAAAACGAGAGTTTGAAAGTGGAATGCGTTCATCATGCAATTGGATTGAAATTCACTTCATAATAAGTACATCAACATCAATTCCTCATGATAAAGCCTTTGAAAATGTTTTGAGAAAGAACCTATGGCTAGATTAAAATATAGGAACATTGATCATAATATTTCTTTGAAAACTTTGAGAAGAACTCTCTAGATGAAAGGTTACTAGAGATTAAGGATCACCATACCTCATTATAGAATAAAAACACTGAAATTTGATGAATAAATCTTGATAATCTATCACCATGGTTGTTCTTGAACTTCTTCTCCAATGGATGTTTCTAGAGAGGATATTTTGGGAGAGGGAAGTCTAATTTTGAATCATGGATTGGGAATGGGGTTATACATTTTTAACCAACTTAATATACCCAAAAATAACCAAATAAACCACCTAGGGTTAGGTTAGGACGTGGGGTGAATTTCCCATTCACCCCTTAAATAAAACAGTCGCCTGGCAGTTTGACACAGCCTGCATCGACGGACCCATCGACGCCTAGTAGGTCCAACGATGGACCGTACTGCTGGCCGTCGTTTGGGTGTGAGGCTTGTCGATTGACTAGAGCCTTCACCAGACTAAGTCTTGGACAATTCCCACCCATCTACGGGGCATAGGGGCACTGACGAGGCCTCATTTGGCTCCGTCAATTGACACTGCCAAGGCAGTTCTCAACAGACTTTGGGTCCTTCTTGAGGGCCTATTGCGGGGACCTTGGGGGGTTGTACCTTGACGTTTCCAACTTAAATATACACATTAACATTTCAAGGACCTTCCACATCCGTTTAATCATCAAAAAACACTCGCAACAAATCCAAACATGCTAGGCACACTCAAGTCACACATGCACGTCTCAAGGGCTAACTTTCGAACGTCTTGGACATTCTTGGACGTTTTACTTACAAATGACTTCAAATCAATCATGCATGCTCTAAAACACTTGATTAAAATGTTAACTAGCTTATAGGCACATGTGAGTCTCTAGACACACTAACCCATTTTAGGGGTCTTACATTTGATATCCCTTAAACCATGTGCCTACATGGGATGTGTTCTAGTTCTACCTTTGGAAAGTAGAACACCTTCCAAAGTGTGCGGTCTTATGACACCGGATTCCACACCTATCTAGTGTGGTCTATGTCTGTTAATGGCTATTCTCATCATGTGGGATGTGCACTCTAGTTATTGGATAGATTCTACAACTTGTAGGTAGTGGAATGAGACGCTATCTACACATGGCATGAGTAGGATTTGAGGATGCTAAAGTGAGTTCCCTAGGTCTTCCAAGACCATTATTTGAAGTCCCTTAAATTTATGAATGTCTCTTTTAATATCACTAATAATGATTGTTGACTTGTTGGATTGTGTTGGAAAGGAAATATCCTTATCTTTGGTAGCCTGAAGGAACACTTGTGTGAATTAGAGAGGTTGTATGTGTGGTCTCTTCCTGTATTACTTAAGTGGATCTTAGGTAACCTTATATAGAGGGTCTAAATGGATAAAGGAGTCACTTAATGAATATGGTCTTATCTTTAACGTTATGTGAGTATTATCTTATGTGTTTGATGATGCACTTGTATGATGTCTTATCTTCTTTCTTTATGAAATTTTTATCAAAATAGCATGATAAGCGTATTTCAACAAAAATGTCCCATTTTACATGATTTCTTGAATGGTCATCATATTTAGTGCTTAATTGTACTAATTACATATTTTGTAGGTGGTGGCAAGTGAGGATTCCTAGATTGAAACTTGGGAAGTACAATTCTCTCAAGACTTGGTATGTTCTCATATGTTTGAGGACATGGATGTTTTTTCTAGTTTTCTTTCATTAAAGACTTTATATTAGACATAAGTTTATTTTCAATGTAAGGGTCGTGACCCTATGATAATGAGATGTGTCTAAGGTGGCTTGTGATGAGACTTAGTTTTTCATACGTTTTATAAAAGAGTTTTCGTATTGACTCTATTGTAAAAAGTATTAAAGTTTTGCACTATTTTATGACAATGCGATGAATGAATGCTAAAGACTTGTATAAGACCTCTAAGAGGTCGAGTACGCCGTGTTACGCCTAGGGGATGCTCCCGGGTTTTTATATGCTAGCCCATACTTTTTGTGTAGTTGATCTAGTGCCAATAAATGAGACGTTTTAAGAGCCTCGGTCTCCTAATTCTTAGCAGTCAATAAGGCCCTCAAGCGTTGAAGGGGTGCATTGGCCCAAGGAGCATGTATGCTGACTAATCAACCTATCCCAAAACATCTTTGGTGGTATCAACCTGCCAATCCTCCATTGGAACCTTGAAGTGTTCAAAAATTTCTCCTAGCCAGAAACCATACCCAAGACCATGTTCCTTTTTATCATGTACACAAATACTATACACAAGATTAATTTTGGTAAATTAATTTGAATCCTAGGTAGCACAAATTCCATGAGTATGACATAATTACACCAACCCCTGTTTGGTACACCCTTAATCATTGAAAGGACTTCGATTGTTACAATGAAATTTGAACTATGAACCACACTCAAAATTAACGAGATAGAACTATAAGCATTAAATATAGAATTCCCTGGTTTCTATCCTTCTCCATCTTACACTTACGATTTCTTTGAAGAAATAATGCAGTCCAACCATGTGTTTGTAAAAGTGCAAGTAATTCACCTATTTTGACACCCCCAAACCAGTAATGATCTGACCCCAAATCGCAATTCTTTTCCAAATGTAAGCACCCTAGCTATACGAACATCGAGACTCACTTCTATATCAACAATAAGATTTCTTTGTGGACCCCTATTACCAGACCCCATCTTTGATTTGGCCATAGTGACTTGTTCCTTTGAGATACCCTCAAATACTTTTCCGTTTATTTTTTTATCCCTGTTAGTTTCAACAGGATCATCAATAATAACAATAGGACTTAAGGGAGGAAAAACTTAGCCTTGACTGAATGTGATTTCTTTGCTGACCTGGCAATAAGTCCTTCCTACAGGGTACGTTGCACAAAGCTGGTTACTCGAACAGGAACTACCACTAATGTCTTAGAATATGTATCGTCCTTAGACTCATCAAGTGGGATGACATCTGCTTTTCCACATGTCATTCAAAGACGAGAAAGAAAACACTTAGGTATTAGGCCTACTAATGGAATGTGTTCTTCTTGATCAAGATTTTAGAAGGGAACTAGTTCCTTTGACGATCCTTGTTCCCCTTAACCACAGGCATTCTTTGACGATCCTTATTCCCCTTCACAATAAGTAATCCTTTTATCTCCCTCGAGTTAATCCAATACTTTGGCGAGTGGTTCCCTCTGAGTGTTAGCATGTCCTATGAGTGGATATGTAATGTTCACTACTCCTAGACTATCAACATACAAGACTTTGAGTAGTTCGACTAAAATTCTCTATTCTTCAAATATAATGAGTGTCAGATATAGGTTTGTGGTAGATGAATCCTTGATTGAAAAAGAATTTTGAGGTGTTTGTAAAGAGGTTAAGTAGAGGATGAAGCGTTTATGGATGAATTTGAAAGCGAGAGGAATGTGATCTTTGGGTAGATAGGTAGTGGGAAGTGGAAGAGTTATTGAAGAGACAAGTTAATATATTGTTGATGGTATTTATGGGATATTGATTAAATTTTGGCGGTTTTAATTATCTGACATGATTGTTGTGGGGAACAGGTGGAGTACTATAGTCTTATTATTTTGGTTCCTTCAACTAGTATAGTGCACATACCTTTATTCTTACGAATGATGGTCTATAAAGTCCTTGAGCCTTGAGTGCCTATTTACTTGAGAATAGTATTTTCTTTAGCAACAGTGCATTATGAATTAACACTTGAAGTAGCATAGAGAGGTAGATATTTGAAGACCACAGTTTACTTAGTAACATAGATTCTTAGGTGATTTTTATCATCCCCAATTCCAACCTGTACCTTTCAAAATGTTCCCCTGCTAATGCCTTGCTGAATATATCAACAATTTGTTCTTCAGTTGTACAAAAATTCATAGAGATTAAGCCTCTTTTTATATTTCTCTTAGAAAGTAATGTCGAATGTCAATGTGTTTTGTTCTTTTGTGCTGAACAGGATTTTTTGCTATGTTAGTTTCACTTGTGTTATCACAGAAATAGGAACAAACTCAATATTTAGTACAAAATCCTTGAGTTGTTGTTTTATCTAGAGGAATTGAGTACTATAGGAAGTGGTTGCTACATATTCAGCTTCAGTAGTGGATAAGGCCACAGAGTTTTGTTTTTTAGTTGCCCATGAGATCAAATATGACCCTAAGAAGTGTGTCATACCTATAGTACTTTTAAGATCCACTAAGTAACATGCATAGCTTCCTTTTGGATACCATAGACCTAGAATACTTTTTCCTTTAAGATACCTTAGAATTCGTTTGACTGCCTTTAAATGTGGTTCTTTAGGATTAGCTTGGAACCTAGCACATAATCCCACATTAAAAACGATATTCGGTCTGCTAGGTATGAGATATAGAAGTGATCCAATCATACCTCTATAAAGTTTTGGCTCCACAACTGAATTTGTTACTTCTAGATATAACTTTGTATCAATAGGAAAAGGAGTCTTTATTTCTTTTGCATCTTCCATTGAATAGTTTTAATAATTCATTCACATATTTTTGCTGATGAATCTGTGTTCCTAGCAAAGTTTTCTTGATTTAGAGTCCTAAAAATAGTTTAGTTCTCAAATCATACTCATTTCAAATTTTTTGCTCATTATGGTTGAAAACTCATTTGTGAGTGTTGTATTTGTTCCTCCAAAAATGATATTATCAACGTATACATGTAAAATCAGTAGGTCCTCCCTTTGTTTTTAATAAATAAAGTATTATCGATTTTACCTCATGTGTAGCCATGGTTTAGAAGGAATTTTGAAATCTTTAATACCATGGGCTTTTTTCAATCTAAAGAGAGCTTTATCAAGCTTATACACATGGTCAGGATAATCACTTCTTTCAAACCCTGGTGGTTGTTTCACAAATACCTCTTCTTTTAAGAATCCATCTAAGAGGCACTTTTCACATCTATTTGATATAGCGTGAACTCTATGTATGTAGCAAACACAATAAGGATCCAGATTGCTTATATTCTTGCCATAGTTGTGAATATTTCGTCAAAGTCTATGCCTTCTTCTTGATTGTATCCTAGGACTACCAATCTTTGTTTATTTCTTGTTATGGTTCCATGTTCATTTAATTTGTTCCTAAAGACCCATTTTGTCCCATTAATGGTTTTGTTTGGTGGTATTGGAACCAAGTGCCGAACTTTGCTTACTTTGAACTGATTCAACTCTTCTTCCCTGGCAATGATCCAATATGCATCATTCATGGCTTCAGTTATCTTCTTGGTCTCAACCATGGATAGAAATTCATTGAAAGCACAATGATTTTTTATTCTTGATCTAGTCCTTATCCTGGAGATAAGATCTAACAGTAAGTTGTCCATAGAATGTGAGATTTGATACTTGTATCCTTTAATTTCAAGCTCATTGTGTTCCTCATTATAGTTATCACCATCTTCTTGTTGACCCATTTCGGGCGTGTCTCCCCAATCTTCATTTAAATTGTGAGTGGATTCAATAGTAGCATTATCTGCGGTAGACTAACCTATTTCTTCACTTGTTCCTGTGTTATTTCAGTATATTGTCACGACCTAGGGTACACCCTAGATGTAATAAGACATAGTTGACTCCGAAGGGGTCGCACACAAGCCCTTAGAATATTATCACATAAGATTAAAGTGATGTGAAAATTTTAAAACTTTATCCATACAATCGAAGTCTTTTATAAAAGCAAGCAGAAGTCTAAACTTGTCTCAATTAGACATCTAATACAATCTTTGAATCAACAATAGGGTCACAACCCTTTCAACATAAATCCAAAAATGAAGTACTAGAAAAAAACTACAGTTGACTCATACGTCCTCAAATCTGGAGGAGTCACCACAAGCAACGAGAATAGTCGATCCAAGCTTGAACTCAAAGAAGATTGCCTTAAGAATCGGATTCTACACTTTGAAAAATATAGAAAATATGGGTTAGTAAAAAAATGCACTAAGTATGATATTCATGCATAAAAACCTTGAAAACATGGAAAAGCATGAAATTACAATGTTTGAGAATCATCACGCACTTTAGTATAAAAACCATAAGTCACAAGCATATTCAACATATAGATCATCGTAGCATAATAGAATTATCTCATAAATAACCCTAAGTTATACTTGTGCAATGCATAGATAAAGATCTCATAATCACATCTATACTAAGTACCACTTTTAGGTCACCATAATCATACTTACCATTATTCTTTCTCATCTTTAGGTAATACTCATAGACAAGTAAACCTTCACATTTATTAAGTCATATCAAGGAAAGAAACTCATAGCAACAATCCATATTAAGCATACTTCATTACAAATAGCCTTCATATCAACATACTCAGTAGCATTCCCATAAGCATATTCATTTCATACACCATTATAACATCGGACAAGGGCCTAAAATACCCTTAAAGTATTGAAAATGGTACAAAATTACCCTTCATCCACCTATTGGTTCCAAAATGCCCTTTTCATCCACCTATTGGCTCCAAAATACCCTTGTCATCCACCTTTGTGTTCAAAATTGACCACTTTTTTAATTGTTTTAAAATTAAACTCTTTAAATATTTTTTAAAATACTTGGCGTTCAATTATTGATTATAATTATAATTTATTAATATAATTTATAAATCAACCCACTACACACTCATTACTAACTAAACCTCACCCAATTAATAATCCAGTTATAATATCAAAATCATCATAAACACTACTAAAACACGATGAAATTATAGATTTCTGAAAATGAAATTCAAAATTATTCGAGTCCGAATCGAAGCCCCAATTAAATTTAGGTTGAGCCGCTATTTAGGAGGACACTTTCTTTCAAAATAGAATTAGAAATTTATGATTAAAGGTAAAGAAGTAATACATCACGAATTGATTCATGCACTTTTTTTAAATATAATTTTATAAATATTTATGATTTGTTTTAAAACTTTAATATATTATTTTGAAAAAAAAGTTACCTATGAAGTAACATCACATAATTGAGACGTAAGAATAATTAAGATAAACATAGTCAGACTTTTAAGTTTATTGGTGATTTTTATTTAGCCACTTGAATGTATGATAATTTACTTCTATAATTTTTAAAAACACTCAATTGGCAGTATCTTGCATTAATAATGTGACGGGTTCATTAATTTAGAGGGATTTAATTATTAATGGGGTGGGTAGTGGATTGATTTATAAATTCTACTAATAAGTTAAATTATAACATATAGTTGAGTACAACGTATTTTAAAAAATATTTAAATAGTTTAAATATAAAACCGTTAAATAAGTGGTCAATTTGAACCAAAAGGTGGATGACAAGGGTATTTTGGACCCAATAGGTGGGTGGGAAGGGTATTTTAGAGCCAATAGGTGGATGGAGGGTAATTTTGTACCATTTCCAATACTTTGAGGGTATTTTAGGCCCTTTTCCGTTATAACATAAAGGAACACACCATAACTAACATAAATCCTACTTGTGCAATGCATAGATGAAATCTCATACCCCACCCACACTAAGTAGTGCTTCTTGAGTAACCGTAGTTCATAACACATATTCTTGTTCATAGTGGGAATAAGCCTTAATCGATATAAACCATGTGAGTTTATCATGGAATTAGGTTTGATGCCCCACACTGAAAAGAGATGGCCTACTTGCCTAAGCTAGAACTGATGTATTATCTTTAGGTGGACCCACTAGCTAAAGACCTATGAGGGCACATAGTTATGGGATAATGAGGTTTCTACTAGAAACACGGCCATATTACGGAGAGTTCCCACCTCACAATATTCACCCATTGTAAGCATTAAATTCCCAAGAAGTAGTTAATTCTCTTTTTTTATCATTACACATGAAAGGGGTGTCACTGGCCTACCGGTTCAAGGTACATCATTAGGATAGCTCATTGACTCCTCGTGAAAAGGTACCATTGGTCTACTGATTTAAGACAAGCCTTAGAATACTTCATTAGTCATTCATGAAATGGATGACATTGTCCTACCAATTAAAGGTATATCAATCAAGATAGCTCTTTAATTGCACATGAAAAGGATGCCCTTTAGCCTATAGATTCAAAGTACATTATTATATGAGAAACCCTTTCACGACATGTCATTATCATTCATAGGTGTATAATTGAGAATGGCCTTTCAACAACAACACCTTTACATCATAGTTATGATCACATTACTCTAGAGGTATTCATAAAGCATGTACATAAATATCATAATCATACAAAATTCTCATAATTTTACCTTCAAGGACCATGGATCAGAATTCACCAACACATCTAGAATTACAACGTTAGACATGGATGATAACATGATTCAAGTAATCGATTCATAGCATTCATAAATCTATAGCATTCTACTTGCACCATTCAATACCTACACTTTAAGATCCAATTTGAGAAAATAGAGTAATTCATGGATTCTTGAGGAATTCAACTTAATAACATATAACATCATCAATATTTCCATAAACAATCATAATTCAATTATTAAAAACAAATTTGAAAGAAATCCATGAGATTGAAGTCAAACCCTAACTTTAGGTTTTCTAGTTTTGAAATTGGGATTTTGGAGCTATGGGTACTAGCACTTAAATTAGCTGTGACAGTATCTGTTGGTGCGTCTTATATGTTTGATCTTAATGCCATTGAACAGAGGATCTTAATGCTTGCTTGGAGAGCGCTGAAGGCTACCCATAGATGAATAGATACCATACTTTATTGAATATTTACCATGAATTTTAGGAGAAAATCTTGATTTTTCAACCCTAGTTACATCTTTCTTCTTCTTCTTCCTTGGAATTGAGAGAGTTTATTTGGAGAAAAGTTTGTTTTGGATTTGGATTTGGGATTTATGAAGTGAAGGCGTTGGTTAATGAATTAAAAACACTTATATAGGTGAATTAATACTATACAAAATGATTCCATTTAAAACTTAATTAAAAATAGATTTACCTAAAGACCCCTAACTTAACCGACTTGGGACAATGTTACAGGCCCCATCAAAGACCCCCACCTATAGGGCATGGAAATATTAATGGTCCGTACTGGTGGAGAGTGAATTGGGGTTCTGCATCCCCTCACTTTGGCCTCTTAACCCATGAGCCTCTCCCACGGAGTGTGGACCACCTTATGGGGCGAAGGTCCCTCTGTGGGTAACACTTTTGAACAGTTCTAGGGTAGACTTTAGGGTCCTCATCAAGGACCCTTGGTTGGTCCTTGGGGATTCATACCTTGATGTTAAACCCCTAACCCTTCATTTTAAGTTCGAGAAGAAAATTTTATGACTCTAACCTTTACGAAAAGCTCTAGTCAAGCTTACTAGTTTCCAGGGTAGTCATGGTGACCAGTGGCTAGTGAAGACCTCTTCTTGCCCTGGACCTCTTCACGACTAGCTTCACGGATCGTTTTCCGTTCACAACCCATCTAGGGGTTCGTGAAAGATGCTGGCTTAAGGTGGGTTCTACATCCTACTACACGAGTAACATGACGCCTCGTTTGACTCCCCACGGTTTGTTAAGGCCCTCGTGCGAAGGATGCCTGGCCAGCATGCCTTGGTGTACTTGCCACGGGCCATAACGCGAATCGTGGTCTCCTTTACATCGTGTTTGGGGATTCGTAGAGGGTCCCTGGTTTTATGTGTTGGCCTGTGAGTCTTTCCCCATAACCCCTTATTGGTCTTTCTCGAATCGGAGATGTCACAGTAATTATGAATCAACGCTTCAGATGCAACTAATTGAATATACTTTATTTTTTCAATGGTAAATATCTGCTTAAATTAGTGTCTACGAAGTCTAACATAGTACGTAGAAATGTTTGTGGGTGCGTTTATATATATATATCAAATTATTAAGAAATTTAAAATGCGTGCATTGCTTATACGTATGTTTTAAAAATAATAAAGAAGGACCTAAAATGCCCCTCAACTATTTGAATTGGAACAAAACTACCCTCCATCCACCTTAGAGCCCCCAAATACCCATGACGTTAACCTTATGGCTCAAAAATACCCTTATATCTCACGGATCATACTCATTAGGTGGAAGAATATTGTACCAAATCATATAGTGTAAGGGCATTTTAGGCAATTTTCCGTTAAAATAATTTGGAATTACTTAATATATAAGCTCACATGATTGGCTTTATTTTGAATTTCATAGTAAATGTTAAAAAAAAAAAATAAGGCATCTATTCTCTACACCTCCACCCACCCCCACCCTTCACTTCCTATCTCTTCCATTTCTTTTTTCTATTTGGATCTTGTCCATCATTGTTTTAAAAAAAAATCAATTTTTGACAAACAAGAGAGAAAAAAAGGTGGAAAATAACGATGCATTCATATAGAAATAATTAATTCAATAAAAAGACAATTTCATTAAGCAAATGTACGATTTACATTTTTCTTTTGTGTGTACCCAAGATTTGAAATAAAAGAATAAAAATTAATTATTTTTCTTATCCCACCTTCATCCCACCCTAACAATAATAGAAATTAAAAGAAATAAACACGTGAGTTCGTTTCAACTTTGAGTCCCGAATATCCTAATTAAGAATAAGAGATTAAAAAAGGTATAAAATAGAAAATGTACAAGACATTTGGATAACTGATAGAAATTTTATTGATGAAAAAGTAACTTTTTTAGATGGACAATCAGTCAGGGTGAGTATCAATTTTAGTTGGATCTCCATTTATGAGTCGGATTCCGTTATAATAAATTAGGGGTTGACTTAAAATAGATCAATTTGAAGATCTCATGAAATTAGTTATTCTTTAAAATGTCAAAATATGAATCATATTTTGTTATACAAAAAAAAAATAATTTCTTCAAAAGTATCATTTTATTATTTATTTATTTGAGAAGGGTTTTAATTTGGACCAATCACATTAAACAACATTTAATAATTTTACTTTAAGGATCCTATTGAAAATAAGGATAAACATGAGTCAAATGATTAACATCAAGGGCATTTTTTAGCCAAAAAATAAATTTTAAAATCGGAAGATAGATAAAAAATAATTTTATACCAACTCATACTTGAGAGGCAGTTCAGACCTTTCTCCGATAAATCAAATACTTCATCCGGAAGTTAACCAAGTTTTAGTTTACGTTATCTCATAATCTCAATGCCGTCAATTGGGACCGCATAGATTGACCCCTCTCCCCGCCCTGCCCTTTTTTTTTTTTTGGTCTTTTATTGTATTTCTATGGTTAAAAAAGGTTCCTTTTTTTTTTCTTCAAATTTTGGAAAATTACTGAAATAATTTACGCTGACCCTTTGTTATTGCTAGCCTTCGAATATATAGTAGATTGTTGGTGTACAATTTTTCATAATATTAGAATATAATTTTAACATGTTGTAGTCAAATCACTTGTCTTAATATTTTTAGGTTATTTGTTTCACCTTTTATTATGAAGTATCATTTATAATATCTTTTACTTCATATGTTTCACCAACTTACATATCTTACTTTCATTTATAGTTTTTCTTTAAAAAAAAAAAAGAATTTTCATCTTTTTATTTTCAGTAAGTACTTAAAATTTCATATAATATTCTCATTTCGTAATCCTAATAATGTTCATAAGTACCTGTACAATTTACATGACAAATTTAAGATGAATCAAAGGATATTTTTGGTTTATCATACACACTTTGATTTTGTATTAAAAAAATGACCAAATTCAAATTTTTCTTTACGTTCTTTTAACATATTGGATCATCAAACTAAGACATATTCTTTCCCTCTCAATTTATGTGATACCTTTATATTTTTTCATAGTTTAACATGATTTATTTTTTATTTTTTAAAAAAATTTATGGTCTAAAATAGAATTTAAATATTTATGTGACTATAAATTTATTTCAATAAGGGTGAAAATGAAATTTAAAGTGCGTCCATTACATATTGGGCGAATCGAAAATTAACTTGACTAATTTTTAAAGTTAAATTAGATTACCTTTATCTGATATTTTAAAATAATTTTTTTTAGATATTCAAAAAGTATATAAAAAATAATATATATTGCAATCTTTTTAATACGTGTCACATAAATTGAGACAAAAAGGAGTATTTTTTAAAAAAAAAAAGTAGTGTGATGAATAGTGGTAGTGTAATTGGCAATTTAGAATTATAGGTAACTTTAGCCTTTACCTTTTCCATTAGCTGTGTAGTAATGAGTGTGGCCCTAGCACCATGAAAGCCACATATATATCTATCAATTTCATTTCATTTGTATATGTAAAATATGTTCTCTCTCTCTGTCTATAAAAGCATATCTGAGCAGCAAATGAAGAAAGTGTCTACCATGACTGACCCTAATTTCTACTCCCAAGAAGAAGAATGGCTGAAACTGAATAACCCTAATATTCCTTCTCCTCCTCCTAACAATAATAATTACTATTATGAAACTCCTCCTTTGAAAGAAGCCCTCCCACTCCTGAGTTTATTAAGTCCAATAAAACACGATGACGATGATGATGATGATGAAGGTTGTTGTAGTATTAGTGATTTGGACAAAAAAGGTAGAAGAGTAGATCACATGGATGATAATTCATGTACTAAAGATGATGATGAAGATGTTACAGTAGCACTTCATATAGGTTTACCAAACCCTAGTAGTGCTGATTTGGCCTCTACTAATAAGGATGATGTTTCCATTCCCATGGCGAATATGATAAACACAACTAGTGCTACTAGTACTAGACAGTATTGGATTCCCACTCCTTCTCAGATTCTTATTGGTCCTACTCAATTTTCATGTCCTGTTTGCTTCAAGACCTTCAACAGATACAATAACATGCAAGTGAGTTTTCTTTCTTAATTACCTTCAACCTCTCATCATTTCGATTGTTTTTTTCTTTTCTTTTCTGTTTGAAGGATCCAAAGAAAGATTAATCAAAGATTATAGGGGCCCCTTTGATTAATTACTAATCCATCTCAAATTAATCTTTCACTTATTAATTGTTACAGATTCCATATATTTTACCTAAGACTTGATAGCTAGCTAGCTGGTAGATCAGATTTCCAGAACACCGCAAATGTTTCATTACATCCTTTGGAAAAGACTGCGCACCAGTCAGGGAATGAAATTATTATATATTGTTTATAAGTAATTAAATGAAATTTCTCATGACCAAATTAATGGTCGTTCTCATTGTCTAGCTATGTATTTGTTGAATTTCCTCTCTTTTTGGCAAATTAAGGAGAGGGTGATTATCAATATTGCATTACAAAATTACAAATGCACTCACTATAAAACACTTTATGTCATATAGCTTGTTCTAATAAAATTTAGTATTCCATAGAACAAAGATGCTGAAAAAATATGTATATGAACGTAACCATTGATAATTGAAATCTAGGTTAATATATATATATATATATATATATATATATTTCCACCAAAACTGAGAATTTTAGTCTGCCAACCAAAAATCTTTTTTGCAATCTGTTGAACTAAATGGGAATAGTAAATAATCTTTTGCCTCCCAACAAATAAAGTACAACCTAGATACATAATAGGGCTATCCCTCTTTGAGAAACCAGTAATCTCATGCATATTATAAATGATGTTTTGAGAAGTATTATCAGGAACCATAAAATAACTGTTATTTTTATTAATAAGCTGATTAGAAGTCTGCTCATAATCAGTCAAAGTGTTCATAACTATATGAAG
>NC_028639.1:24323221-24342465 GCF_001406875.1 Solanum pennellii
ATATATATATATATATATATATATATATATATATATATATATATTTTCTGTTGAAGAGATGGTCCATCTCATCTACAATCTTAGTATGTCAGAGGAAATATATTCTTAATTATGTCTGCAACGATGGACCTAATAGAGTATATATTTCTTTTACTACTATTAAATTGACCTGTCAGATAAGATTTTTGTCTACTCTGATATTATATCCTGACTATCCCATCTAAAAGCTTAAAAATACTACATATGTTTCAGATGCATATGTGGGGGCATGGATCTCAATACAGAAAAGGACCAGAATCATTACGTGGAACTCAACCAACAGGTATGCTTAGGCTTCCTTGTTATTGCTGCACACCTGGGTGTAGAAACAACATTGATCATCCAAGAGCTAAACCATTGAAAGATTTTAGAACACTTCAAACACATTACAAAAGAAAGCATGGAATTAAGCCCTTTATGTGTAGAAAATGTGGAAAGGCATTTGCTGTTAGGGGAGATTGGAGAACACATGAAAAGAATTGTGGCAAACTTTGGTACTGCATTTGTGGTTCTGATTTTAAACATAAGAGATCTCTTAAAGATCATATTAAGGCTTTTGGTCAAGGACATGGACCTTATGGCATTCATAGCTTTGACGACGATGACGATGATCCTGCATCTGAAGTTGAACAGGATAATCCTCCTCAACACATTGATATTGACCATACGAGGAGGTGAGTTTGTTTAGCTATTATTATAATTATTAAGTAAAACAAAAACATTATATGTACATTATTTGCTTTGAGCTTGTACTAGCTAGCTAGTTATTTGGTACCTCAATATAATATATAATGTTGTATTCACCTTTTTGAGTAATTGATTGCTCCAATTCTGATGAAAGTTAAATTAATTAGACATATATTGTGATGCAGTAGTACTACTACTTTATCACACAAACAAAACCATATGATATGGGCACTGAACATGGGAAACACTGCCCGTAAAGTATGGGGAAAACATCTCCATCAAACATGTAACATATGTGTGGGACTTAATGTCCAACCTAAAACCACCTACCTTATTTTTACCATAACTATATATACAAATATCAATAATACTCTTAACAACCTTTTTAGTTCTTGACATCAATACAAATTACTTCATTTTTTGATTGATGCATAGTCAAAAAAATTAACTAGTCATGCTTTATGAACTTTGCCATGCATTAATTGATTGATGCATAGTCAAAAAAAATTGGTCACCTCAAGGATGATTATATATATACGTGTGTGATATATTGTGTTTGGTAAAATATTTTCACAAAAAGTGTTGGTTTTTTTTTTTTGGAAAATAAGTGTATTTTCCACTTATTTTTCTAGTGTTTTGTATGTAAACAAAACTTATTGTCCCAATAATATTTATATATTATCTATCAAAATATTATGGAGGCAAGATATGATGGAGAGTGGTGATTGAGAGGTGGTGGGGATTGGGGGATTGGATGTATTGGAGAAAATAAACTTAGAATATCAATTATATAACTTGTTTTCCCAACATTCAGAAAGTAAATAAATTTTTCTCATATTTAAGAAATTTATTTTTCTAAAAAAAAAACATATTTTGCAATCATAGAAAAATTTCTACCAAACACACTTTAATAATTGTTGGTATAATACATAAACATGACCCTTAACTTGAGGTGAGCTGATAACTATGACCTTTAATTTTGAACGAGCACAAGTAAATACTTAAACTTGTATAAAATTGAACAAATAGACATATTCGTGAGTCCGAAGCCAAAAGGGTAAAAAAAATTGTCAAAAATTTCAAAAGGGTACATTAATTTTTTTTAAAACCAAAAAGGCAAAATCGCTCCGTGAGCGATTTATTTCTGACAAAATTGACGTGTTAATTTTTTAAAAAAAACATAGAAATTGCTACTGTAGCAACGATTTCATCCAAAAAATAATTAAAAAAATTCCTTAAATCGCTGTCGTAGCAGCATTTGTCAAAAAAAAATTTTAACAAATGCACCAAATGTGGACCAAAATGCTGCCTGCCTCTATTAATTTTTTTAATGAAAAAGAAATCGCTGCTATAGCAGCGATTTCAATTTCAATATTTTTTTTTCGAAAAACGCTGAACTCGCAGCGATATTAAAAAAAAATTGTCAGAAAAAATCACTCCGTCAAGAGCGATTTTACCCTTTTGGTTAAAAAAATTGATATATATGCCCTTTCGAAATTTTTGATAATTTTTTTACCCTTTTGGCTCCGAACTCACATATTCGTCTTATATGAACCCTATATGACAATTTTGTGTCCTATGTGGCATTCTCTGTGTATTTTGCTATGTAGGACAAATGTATCTACTTGTTAAATTTATAGAAGTTTAAGTTTAAGTATACCTTCTTATGCACTCAAAGTTGAAGGACATAATTATCCATAAAAACCACATTAAAACTTATATTTATGTATAATGCCATAATTGTTTTCCGATCGCCAAGCATATCGTCCGGCCTACGTACGACAGTCTCCTATGAATCCTCTTCCAACTACCAACTCAAATGCAAAGTTATTTCCATCTTAGTGTAATAAATATTTCACAGATAATTCTAAAAAGTCATAACACACATTTATGAGAAAAGTATGATGGGGTTGTACCATTTATTTATTTATTTACTACTTTCCATTTAATAATAGTTATCCATTATATTAAAAAAATTATTCAATAATATTTATTCAGTTTAGAAAATCAAGAGTTAATTTATTTTCTATGTCTAATTTTACGATTTATCATCTAACGCATTTCTCAAAGTACTAAATTTAATAAAGTTAAACAATAAAATAATAATATTACCCCTATTATTTCTTGTTTATTAAGGAGTGTGTCAACTCAATAGTGGACAATTATTGTTGAACGGAGGAAGTATTATTCAGTAAGTAATATATTTCCTCTGTTTTTGTTTATATGATTTACTTTCTTTTTTAGTCGGTCCTAAAAAAATGAAATATTTCTATTTTTAATAACAATTTAACATTAAAAAACATATTTTATCCTTAATGAAGTATGATTTATAGTTACACAAATCTCTATCACTTATTTTAGATGACAAATTTTAAAAATCTTTTTTTCTTTTCTTAGATTACGTATCAAATTAAACTTACTCGTATAAAATTAGAGGAAGAAGTATAATTCGAAGAATAAATGATTACTGGGGGGTCATCAATACTAACTTTTCTCTTCATGATGTTAATTAGTTCATTGGAATGATAGATGGATGCTTTAAAAATGAGAAAGGAAATTAAAGGATTACTAGAAGAAGACCATCAATTAGACTCATGTATTCTAATTTCCTTTCTACTAATTAATTTGTTGAATATATGGAATAAACAAAATATGGACTCTACACACACACACACACATATATATGTGTGTGTGTATTCTAGTTTTATCAATGATTACATGCATGCAATTATAAGGATGATCCAAATGGGAAATCCTTTTTCTTTCTTTCGACTTTAATAATTCAATATCTTCAAACAAATTATTTATGAATTTATCCTCCGTATGTTTTAAGTATCTTAAGAGATAGTTACCACTTATCATACAACCTATGTCATTTCCTACGTGGTAATCTAATTATTAATTCAAATTGAAGTCCTATCATATATAAGTATCTTCCTAAATAATTTTTCAAGTAAAAAAGTATGTGAAATATATATATTGTGAAATATATATATATAGAGAGGGGTCTGAAATCTATTTGATAGTATATTTTAAAGGTATATATATGTTTATGTGGATATCATAAATATTATATCATTATAAATAGTAAGTTATCCTCATGGACATTGTTATTTGTAGTTTTGATGATTTGACAAACTTAGGGACCTCATAAAGGTACCGGGTTTTCTACTTGAGTATTGCAGGTGTCTTGTTTGAAGTATTGCAGATGAAACAAACCCAGGGACCTAGTAGAGGTACCAGGCTCTCTTGAGAGTGAGCCAGTCGACTGCCAGCTGGAGATAGTACAGAAAGTAGGTGCACACTTCCCGATGGCGTCAGAAAGTGTGACCTTTCCAACCAATGGCAAGATGTTTAGGAAAGGGACTTGTCAATACAAAAGACACTTTCCTAAACACTTTTTGGTAGTTTTTGCAACTTGATAAACACTTTTCAAGAACTCTTGCAAAGGCTAACAAAAGGAAAAAAGGCAGAATCATTCCTGGAACAACAGCAACATCTGGAGCTTTTCATCTAGTTGTTTTAGGAATTTATTCTCTTGTTCGTAAATTGTAAACCACTCCTAAATCTATAAAGGAATTGGTGTGTTGAGTTAAAAGTCTAGGTTGTCCAGGTGGGATTGCTTAGTGGGTAGATTGTTTTTCTACTTTGGCTTGTTGAGCAATAGAGGTCTATTGCTTAACGGTAAGATTGATAACTCTTTCTTACATTTGGTGTAATCGTGTTTCGCTTTTGCTTTTGAAGATTAGTGAAAACGATTGAAAATCCTGTGAGACAGGTCGTGGTTTTACTCCCTTAAGCAAGGAGGTTTCCACGTAAAATCATTGTGTTGATTTTACTGCATTCAACTTTCTGGTAATTTTCTGAGTTGAAGTAAGGGACCTGGTCCATTACTTGTTAAGTGAAAGCTTACATTCTATCAAGTGGTATCAGAGCAGGCACTACCTATTTGGTTAACACCAAGGAAGTGATTTTGTTCTAAGAATGGCAGCTCCACTTAACCTCGAAGAAGGTCAGTCATCACACAGACCTCCTCGTTTCAATGGACACTTCTACAGTTGGTGGAAAGTTAGAATGCATGACTATCTCATGGCTGAAGATAGCGAGTTATGGGATATTATATTAGATGGACCCTTTGTTCCCATGATGGAAGAAAAAGATGGAGAAAAGACCATTACTGTTCCAAAGCCCAGGCAGAAATATGATGAAGCTGACAGGAAAAAGATTGAAAAGGGTTTCAGAGCTAAAACTCTTCTGGTCTGTGGGATAGGACCTGATGAGTACAACAGAGTGTCAGCCTGTGAGTCTGCTAAAGAGATTTGGGATAGCTTGTTGACGGCTCATGAAGGAACTGAACAAGTCAAAGAATCCAAGATTGACATGCTCACTTCACGATATGAAAACTTCAAAATGAAGGAAGGTGAAACAATACATGAGATGTTCACCAAGTTCTCTTCCATTACAAATGAGCTGAAAAGTCTGGGTGAACCCATAAGCATGACCAAACAAGTCAGAAAAGTGCTTCGAATTCTTCCAAAGTCTTGGGAGAGCAAAGTTGATGCCATTACAGAAGCCAAGGACTTGAAAGTGCTGACCATGGATGCGTTGATTGGAAATCTTAAAACACATGAGATGAATCGAAGCTATGATTTGTCAAAAAAGGAAGTCAAGAAGGACAAGTCTCTGATGTTAAAGTATAAATCAGAAGAAGATTCAAGTGATGATGATGATATGGCATATCTCATCAGTAGATTCCAAAAGGTTGTGAGAAAAAACAAAATGTATAAAAAGGGAACTAATGGGACTCGAAATACTGCTCAAGGTGATACTTGCTACAAGTGTGGAAAATCTGGGCACTTCATCAGAGAGTGTCCTTTGCTCAAGACTGAAAACAAGGAACATCAAAAGCACAGGGGTGACAAAGAAAACAGAAGGGACCTGGTACTTGGAAACAGAGATCGTAAAGCTGCTGCTGATATGGTTGTAAAAAGGGCTCTTGCTGCATGGGGGGATTCTTCAAGTGATTCAGAAGATCCTGATGAGTCAAAAGATGTGTCTATGGTTGCTGTGCATGAGGAGGAAACTGTCTTCAATGAAATGTTTGCTCTCATGGCACACACAGAAAATGAAGAAGAGAACAATCAGGTAACTCTTCTTGACATGAAAATTGACTTGGACAAATATTCTCTTAAGAAATTAAGAACCTTGTCAAAAGTCATGTTAGATTCTGTGATAGAGCTAACATCTGAAAGAGATGCCATTAATGCTGAACTTGAAATTCTTTCTGAAAACAAAGTTCAACTTGAAGAGACAATGGCAAAAATGGTGTCTCTAGAGTTAAATAATTCTGAACTTAAGTATCAGTTGAGTGAGCTTACTGAAAAGGCTGAAAAACTAAATGGAGAGCCAAATAGCTTGCAAGCTGAAATTGAGGAAAAATTGAAAAACTCTGAGACAAATCTCAGATTGTCACTTGAAAAGAATAACAAATTAGAACAGGATGTTGTTAAACTTAAGGAGGAACTTGAAAATTCTCTTAAGTGGACCAAATCATCAAAGTTATTGTCAAATGTGACAAGTCAGAGTAATTTCAATAAGAAAGGACTAGGAAGTCTAAACATAAGTCCTCCTTATAATCCTCACAGTAAGTATGTGTTTGTGTCTGATAATCTGTTGTGTCTGCATTGTGGAAAAAATGGACATTTGAAAAAAGAGTGTGTCAGCTGGAAAAACTCTCGTGAAAGATACTCTAATTATGCTGAAAGACAGAATGTACCAAATAAGAGACCTGGTCCTACAGAATCTGTCCCAACTCACAGATTTTCAAAGAAAAAATCTGTTCCTGCTCCTAGGTCCTTTGTTAGAAGGATTCAAAGTCTACCGTATTGGGCAAATTACAATCTGATCACTCCTTTGTCTGCCTACTGGGAACTCAAGCTGAAATGGGTTCCCAAGCTTAACAAGTGACTTTTGGTGCAGGTGAGTGAGAGGAGCAGCAGTCAGTGTTGGTATATGGATAGTGGCTGCTCTAAACATATGACTGGTGATGTAAATAACTTCCTCTCACTCAAGACCCTCCAAGGAGGAGGAGTCTCATTTGGCGATGGCAAGAAGGGGTACATTTTGGGAGTTGGGAAAGTGGGAAGATCTCTTGAAGATTCAATCGACAATGTTTACCATGTGGATGGTTTGAAGTACAGCTTGCTGAGTGTTTCACAAATCTGTGATAAAGGAAATGAAGTCAAGTTTACTTCTGAGAAATGCACTGTGGTGAGTTTAACTACAAACAAGGTAATTCTCACTGCACACAGAAGTAAAAATATGTATGTGGCAAACTTGGAAATCTCTCATGGAGATGACTTGACATGTCTCAGTGCTCAAAATGAAAATGCTGATCTCTGGCATCGTAGGCTGGGACATGTGAGTTCATCTTTATTGAATAAATTGATTTCAAAGGACCTGGTCCGAGGGTTGCCTAAGATGAAGTTTGCTGAAAATAAAATATGTGAAGCTTGTGTCAAAGGAAAGCAAATCAGATCATCTTTCAAGCCCAAGAATCAGGTAACATCATCAAGAACCTTAGAGTTGCTGCATATGGACCTGTGTGGACCCTTGAAGATTCAAAGCAGAAATGGCAAGAAGTATATTTTGGTGATTGTTGATGATTATTCAAGATACACCTGGACGAGATTTTTGAGATCAAAGGCAGATACAGCTGATGAGTTGGTGGTATTTTTCAAAATGATTCAAACCAAATTGAATCAAGTTGTTTGCAGTATTAGATCTGATCATGGGACAGAATTTGAAAACTCAACTCTCGATAGATTCTGTATGGAAAATGGTACAAGCCACAACTTCTCTGCTCCAAGAACTCCTCAACAAAATGGAGTAGTGGAGAGGAAGAACAGAACCTTGGTGAATATTGCCAGAACTATGATTATTGAATCAAATCTTCCTCAAAGTTTCTGGGCTGAAGCTGTTAACACAGCATGTCATGTTACCAACAGGTGTCTAATAAGAGCTGTGCTAAACAAGACTCCTTATGAACTACTCAACAACAAGAAGCCAATGCTGAATTACCTTAGAGCCTTTGGATGCAGATGTTTTGTGCTGAACAATGGGAAGGATGATCTGGGAAAATTTGATCCCAGAAGTGATGAAGGAGTATTTGTTGGATATTCTTCATCCAGCAAAGCCTACAGAATATTCAACAAGCGAACACAATGCATTGAAGAAAGCATTCATGTTGTTTTTGATGAAAATGGAAGCTTGAAGAGTGATGGATCAAATGATGATGATGATGTGCTAAAAATGCTAACATCCAAGAAGATTGAAGGCGCTCAAACTGATGCAGATCAACAACTGAAAAATGATTGTGAAGATCAGAATCACAGTCTACCTGAGGAAGATGCTGAGGTTGAACAGGATGATAGGGTACCTGGTACTACTCAAAACTCCAGCCAGAGTACATCAGAACCCCCAGAAGATGATGTCACTCCTGATGAAGAAGATCATGATGGTCTGCCAAATCAGTCTGCTGCAAGGTCAGGATGGAAGCATAGTTCATCACATCCTCTTGATAATCTCATCTCTCCCTTGAATTCTGGAATTCAAACTAGATCAAAAACAAGAAATCTAGTTGCATTCTCAGCATTCATATCATCCATTGAGCCTAAGAATGTTAAAGAAGCATTAAGTGATGCAGACTGGATCAACTCTATGCAAGAAGAACTTCATCAGTTTGAAAGAAGTAAGGTATGGTACCTGGTTCCTCGACCTGAAGGCAGAACAATAATAGGAACCAGGTGGGTATTCAGAAACAAACTTGATGAAAGTGGAGCTATTACTAGAAATAAATCCAGGCTGGTAGTGCAAGGATACAATCAAGAAGAAGGAATTGACTATGATGAGACTTTTGCACCGGTTGCCAGAATGGAAGCTATTAGAATCTTAATAGCTTTTGCTGCTTTTATGGGATTCAAGCTGTATCAAATGGATGTGAAGAGTGCATTTCTGAATGGAGATCTCAAGGAGGAAGTATATGTCAAGCAACCTCCTGGTTTTGAAGATACAGAGCTACCAAATCATGTGTTCAGATTAAACAAGGCACTATATGGTCTGAAACAAGCTCCAAGAGCATGGTATGAAAGGCTGTCAAAATTTCTGTTGAAGAATGATTTCAAAAGAGGCAAGATAGACAATACTTTGTTCTTATTAAAAAGGGAACAAGAATTGCTTATCATTCAAGTTTATGTGGATGACATAATTTTTGGAGCCACTTCAGAACACCTGTGTGAAGAATTCTCATCACTAATGGGAAGAGAGTTTGAAATGAGCATGATGGGTGAGCTGACATTTTTCTTGGGACTGCAAATCAAGCAATCATCAAATGGAATTTCAATATGCCAGGAGAAGTACATCAAAGAGCTTTTGAAGAAATTCAACATGTTTGATTCCAAACCTATTGACACTCCTATGGGAACAAATTCCAAGATGATAGTAGAAGAATCTGATCCCCTTGTGAATCAGACAATGTACAGAGGAATTATTGGCTCCCTGCTATATCTGACTGCTAGCAGACCTGATATTGTTTACAGTGTAGGAATGTGTGCCAGGTTTCAAGCATGTCCTCGTGATTCACACCTGAAGGCTGCAAAACGCATTCTCAGATACCTGAAGAAAACAGGGGACCTGGTTCTCTTTTATCCTGCAGGTGATACTTTTGATCTGGTTGGTTTTGCAGATGCTGATTTTGCAGGTTATCAAGTTGACAGGAAGAGCACCTCTGGAATGGCTCATTTCCTTGGATCTTCACTTATCTCTTGGGGCACTAAGAAGCAGAACTCTGTGGCTCTTTCAACTGCTGAAGCTGAATATGTAGCTGCTGCAGCTTGTTGTTCTCAGTTGCTGTGGATCAGGCAACACTTAGAAGATTTTGGAATCCACATTAAAGCAATCCCTCTAATGTGTGACAACACCAGTGCTGTGAGTATGGGAAAAAACCCAGTTCATCATAAGAGAACAAAGCACATTGATGTTAGACATCATTTTTTGAGAGATCATGTTGAGAAGGGAAATATTGTGCTCACATACTGTCCAACGGAGGAACAGATTGCAGACATCTTCACCAAGGCTCTCAGCAAGGACCAATTTGAGAGAAATCGGCTGAAGTTGGGGATGTTGATCTCCAAGTGATGTTTTTAGCTTCAAACAGAAATATTCCCTCGATGGTTAGAACTGTTGTGCAGGTATCCTTTGTGTGAATTTTAAATATTTGCTCAAGATCATTTTTGTACCTTTCGTAGGTATACCTTCAATAGGGATCTGCTCAGCAAAAAGAAGAGGTTAGAACAATTAAGGAATGAAGTTAAACTCTATCATGGTACCTGGTACCTGTCCAGGTTAGCATTTTACATTAAGTTTAAACTAAAAATTTTGACCGTTGAAAATGCCACGTGTCAGTCATCGGTTACTCTGACCGATCAGTCCAATCGTTTTTTCTCTCAAACGACGCGTCTAATCAATGGACCTGGCACCTTCTCACTTCTTTTAAAAAGGGGTCTTTTCTCCTGAAACTCTCATTCATCTTGAAACTTTATCTCTCTCATTTATCACAAAGACCTCTCACATTCAAAGGCAAATCTGTCTTCCTTCTCTCTTGCGTTCTTCCTGTATCGTAACCATGTCTTCCTCGTCATCTTCTTCGACGCAAATGCTGGGCACACTTGATGAAATTACACCTCTTGCCTTCTATTCTCCAACACCTGCTCCAGCCAGCACTCCTCTCCCACCCAGTCCCTCACAAAATGCTCCAGATAACCCGTTCTTCTCCATTGATCTAAACACTTCTACAGTACCTGGTACTTGTGAAGACATGTTGCCTGACAACATGTTTGAGGGAGATCTACCAAAACACAGGGCTTCAGAGTCAAATATTCTAGCAGCGAGTGAGGAACTCGTGATTGAGAGTCTTGCAATGATGAGGGAAGAGGCCAGAACAGAACACACTGTTGCTCTTGAAAGAGAAGAGGTAAGGCCTTCTCAACCCATTTTTGACAAAACCCCAGATTTAGGGCGGTATTCTTCTTCTTCTTCATCTGAATCTGCTAGTAAAGAAGAACCTTTAAAATGGAGGGTGGAGAGTAGAAAAGGGAAAGAAAAGGTTGTGGAGGAGGCTCCTAAGAGAAGACCTAATACAAGGTCTGCTGCACAGAAATTAATGGGGGATGCCTTGAAGGCAAGTGCACGATCTGCTGCCGCAGTCAGAAGTGCACGAACTTTCAAGGTATCACACTTTAAGATACCCAAAGAAAATTTGGTTGAGTTGTCTGGGGAAGAGGTTGAAAAGAAAAGTGACAAGAAGAAGTCAGAAAAGAAAAGAGAAGTGGTTACAAAGAAGGTTGAGAAGTCACAGTCAAAAGGGAAGAAAACTGAAAGGAAGAGAAAGCGGACACAGGGACCTGGTTCTCAAGCCCAGAAAAGTGAGAATGTCAACATGCAGGAAATAGTTGACAGTCTGAGGAACCAAGCAGTTCTTGCTGGTAGAGTGTTTGATATGGGGATTATCACTCTTCCAGGCATGGACTCTCTGCACGACATGGTGGAGATCCAGTCTTGGTTGCACCTGTTCAACAAGCAATCCCCCATCCTCCATGAAGAAGAGGTCCGTGAGTTTTATTACAATGTTCAATTTCTGGAGGATGGGAGTCTCCTCACACGTGTGAACGATATTGCCATTTCTTTAAATGAGGAGATGTTGGGCAAAATACTCAGAGTGCCTACTGAGGGGACCCGGTCCGTGCAGGAGAAAACTTGCTCTTCAGAATTTGCATCTCTGATTTCAAAGACTCCCACAACCAAGGTTGCTGGGATCTATAAGAAACTCATGAAGAGTGAGTATCAGCTGGTCTTCGAGTTCGTCAACAAAGTGGTTCTCCCTCGAACTGAAAAGAGAACACTTGCTACTGCTGCTGACTTGTACATCATGGAGATGCTGTGCAGCTTTGAGGCTCTGAGTCTTCCTGGTCTTATGATTGAACACATTCACAAGACAGTTATCGAGAGGAAAGGAGTACATGGAATGGGATATGGATACTTTCTCACTAAAGTATTCACACACTTTCAGATTCCTCTTGGTATTGGAAAGGTGGGGACAGTCAAGCAGACCATCTCTGAGCACACCTTGGTTGAATGTGAGTGCATTGAAGGCAGAGGCTTGCCAAAAAGCAAAATGGCACAACTTCTTGCGGACCTGGATAAGCTTAAACATGAGACTGAGGAACTCACTGTGCGTTTGAGTGGTAAAGAGGCTGAAATTGCTGTACTCAAGGCAGAGCTTCTTACTGCACAAACTGAGGGACCTGGTTCTTCAGCTGCACAAGCTCTGGAGAAAGAGAACAAGGAGTTGAGGGCGAAGATAACTGCCCTGCAAGAAAAGGCCATCCAGGATAATGATGCTGCTAATGCACGACTCACTCTTGTTATCCAGTCCCTATCCAAGACCCCTCCCTCTTCCTAAACCTGTCAATCAATCCCTCCTTGTGTTGTTTTTTTTGTGTGGCAAATTCTCGTGTTAATGGATTTTTAGTTTGCTTTTAATGTATTATGTTATAATGGCTTGTTGGTTACTTTATTCCTTTGATGTTCTTCCCAGTTTCTTTTGTGAATGCTTGTCCTCTACTGTTTGATTGCTGATTAGCTCTGATCTTGTACAATATTTATGTTGACTCAATGGTTTACTGCATATCTTTTTTATGATGCCAAAAGGGGGAAGTAAACTGTAAGTAGCAAAATAAAAGGGAACATACATTAAGGGGGAACATGCATTAAAGGGGAATATTAAGAAAAAGGGGAATATGCAGAAAGGGGGAATACAATGTCAGGGGGAACGACTCTGGTGAAGATCTCAGATCATATCATTGTTTGTCATCATCAAAAAGGGGGAAAATGTTATTTGTAGTTTTGATGATTTGACAAACTTAGGGACCTCATAAAGGTACCGGGTTTTCTACTTGAGTATTGCAGGTGTCTTGTTTGAAGTATTGCAGATGAAACAAACCCAGGGACCTAGTAGAGGTACCAGGCTCTCTTGAGAGTGAGCCAGTCGACTGCCAGCTGGAGATAGTACAGAAAGTAGGTGCACACTTCCCGATGGCGTCAGAAAGTGTGACCTTTCCAACCAATGGCAAGATGTTTAGGAAAGGGACTTGTCAATACAAAAGACACTTTCCTAAACACTTTTTGGTAGTTTTTGCAACTTGATAAACACTTTTCAAGAACTCTTGCAAAGGCTAACAAAAAGGCAAAAGGCCAGAATCATTCCTTGAACAACAGCAACATCTGGAGCTTTTCGTCTAGTTGTTTTAGGAATTTATTCTCTTGTTCTTAAATTGTAAACCACTCCTAAATCTATAAAGGAATTGGTGTGTTGAGTTAAAAGTCTAGGTTGTCCAGGTGGGATTGCTTAGTGGGTAGATTGTTTTTCTACTTTGGCTTGTTGAGCAATAGAGGTCTATTGCTTAACGGTAAGATTGATAACTCTTTCTTACATTTGGTGTAATCGTGTTTCGCTTTTGCTTTTGAAGATTAGTGAAAACGATTGAAAATCCTGTGAGACAGGTCGTGGTTTTACTCCCTTAAGCAAGGAGGTTTCCACGTAAAATCATTGTGTTGATTTTACTGCATTCAACTTTCTGGTAATTTTCTGAGTTGAAGTAAGGGACCTGGTCCATTACTTGTCAAGTGAAAGCTTACATTCTATCAGACATATATACACATTTACAATACACCATTAAATTATACATGTTTAATATCATAACAACAATTTCGATCAATCAAACCATTATATATATATATATATATATATATATATGAGAGTATATTTTTCAACCAATATATTGCTGTGACATAAGCTTTTCATCCTGCAAAAACAAGCAGCTTTTGAGGTGCATATGATACCCTTTTCCTTTTTCCTTTTCCTTTTCCTCGGTTAGTGGATGCATGTGTATCTTAATTATATATGGAATATATACCATTTCATATATAAATATATATTCACTTGATAAGTTAAAATCACAAAATTAAAAAATATTTGAACATATATGATATGCTTTTAATTTAAAATTTTTAATTTTTATTAATTTTAAAATCTTTTATATTTTACTAAATTTTCTATCAAATAATCAAAATAAATTAAAACAGAAAAGATATTTATTGGGAAATTTAAAACTCAATAGTAACTACTTTTCAATATTCCTCTTAAACAAAAATATATTCCAATTGATAAAAAGAATTTCAACAAAATTAAAGGATCAAGTTGTACATACATATATACTCCTGACTAGTCCAAACAAAATCTCTCTGACCTAATCATGTGGATTCGTGTATACAACCGGATCAATTTGAAGTTGGAAGTACGAGAGCGTACCAAGCAAGACTTTTCGAATATCTTATTCATACTCATTAATTACTCCGTCGATTTATATTATTATATTAAAAATAATTATTTTATATTAATTTAATATTATACTGAAGATTGTTTTCAATTTACTAAATTAAGAAAATATTAATTTAATTTTTTCTGTATTAGCTTTGCAATTATTATTTTTTTGAAGTGTTTATTTTTCTTTGTAAAATTTTAAAAAATTAATTAAATGGTGAATTAGTAAACAAGATTGTCTTTTCTTTTTTATGATTTCTCAATTGTGCCATGCAAATAAAAAATGATAGAATCAATATGAAAAAGAGGGAATATTATCTTTCCTGAAAGGCTATAAATTTTGGAAACTTAAATGCTCAATCGATGGGATCAAATGTTATTTCCTTATCCAATAACATTACACAAAATTAATTTTATAATGTGCTTAAGAAATTATAAATTTGCTCTTAAGAAATTATGAATATAAGGATAATTTTATTAAATTATTTTTTAAATATTATAATATAATAACTTAAAAAGTATAATAAAAAAGAGTATAATTAATGACAGAAAAAATTATAAAGTAAATATAAAATTATTTATTGATTTCACAAAGTGTACAAATATTATTAGATATTTCAAAATCATATAATAAAGGGAAAAGTGTCTGATATACCCCTCAACTTTGTCATTTGGAGTTGATATACCCCTTGTTATGAAAGTGGCTCATATATACCCTTACATATAAACAAATGGCTCACATATACCCGTTTCCTCTAACGGAAATGAAAAAAAATAATTTTAATCTAACTTTTTATTATTTTTTTCTACAATATATAATCTCATATAAGTAATTTTAATCCTCGTCAAACATATTTTTTTTTACTTTTTTTTTGTTTCAATGACTAATTTAGAATTATTATTTTGATAATCAAATTTATTTATGTTTCACTAATATTCTTGTAAAACTTATTGTAGATGACCAAATTTTTTTCTTCAAATACAAAAATCAAATTACAATATAGACAAAAAAAATTGTTTAAATTTTTTTTCTTTAATCAAAGGAATGAAAGAAAAAATAAAATAAGAATAAGAAACTCAAATAATTCTAATAAAAAAAGTCAAAAAATAATTTATGTATTAAAAAAATTAAAATATACCTTGAACTTTGATAGAAGAATCATATATACCCCTATATAATTTTTTTAAAAAATTAAAAGTAATAAATATAAATTTAAAACTAATTTTTTTAACTTCCGTTAAATGAAGGGTATATGTGAGTCATTTTGTAATGGCAGGGGTATATGTGAGCCGTTTGTATAACGGTAAGGGCATATATGAGCCACTATAATAACGAGGGGTATATCAACTCCGAATGACAAAGTTGAGGGGTATATCAGACCCTTTTCCCTATAATAAATAACTATTATTTGACGGAGGAAATAGTCTATTTAAATAGCTACTAAAAAATTGTATGATGTACTAAAACTTTCATTATGCATGGTTCTAGATTATAAGGTCCTAAGGGGTTATTCTCTCCGTCTTATATCAGTTGATTATTTCTTGTTTTACACGATATTTAAAAAAGAGTAACTTCCACATATAGCAAACACAAAATTTATATTTGTATTTATAAAATTAAATTTGCATAATTGCGCTCAATAACAAACATAAATATGTATAATTTACTATACATATAGAAAGAAACCAATTGTATAATTTGCTATACATATACAAAAGAAAGCAATTGTACACAAATCAATTATATAATTTGTGTATGTATAAAACGAGAAAGAGACAAAGACAAAAGAAAATTGGGCAGAGGAATATTTGTATTATATAATTATAAGTGTATAGGACGGAGATATATGTATTTGCAAGTGTATATACAATTTTCTCTCGATTTATAAAAACAGAAACATAATTTACACATTTCTTTTCTGTTTATACAAACAAAGAGGTAATGGTGGCGAGCGAGATCTGGGAGAGTGGCGAGCGAGATTTGGGAGAGGGGAACGAAAATATATGTATATATACAATTTTTCTCGCCTTATACAAACACATTTTATACACTTGTGTTTGTATAAAATGAAAGGAAGCGAGCGAGAGATGGAGATAGAGAGAGGGAGAATGGCGAGCGAGAGTTTGAGGGAGAGGTGACTGGCAAACAGTTTGCTATAGGATATAATTAAATTAAAGTCTCTTTATAACATTTAATTTGATTTATTAGTTTATCATAATATACAATTTTCCCTTTAAAAAATCATAAATAAGAATATAATTTCATCAAATCATTTCTTAAAAAATTTGAGAATTTTACAAATAAATGTGAATCTTTCAAAAAAAATTAATTGCAAAGATTATATAGTAAAATTTTAATGTACATTTTTTTTATATAATAAAATAATAAAATAACTATTTTTAATATAACGATCAACTATCTGGAATAAAAAGTATAATAAGAAGTGAAATAGTACGGTTAAGTCCAGGATTGCGTTGAGTTGCAAAAGCAGAACATTATTTAAAGTTAAAACTCTTCCACATCCATCTTCATAAATCATTTTGGTAAATGTTATTACAATTCATATACAATAAAATTTCCCTAAAATAATAATGGCAAGATTATAAAATATTATTATTTATAGAGTGTATTATTTAATTAGTAAATTATTATTTATTAATTTAAAAAGTATTTCAACATCAAAAAATTGTTTAAAAATGAAATCTCAAAGAATTTCAATGAATCTATTTGTTAAAACGTGATTCATGAACTTGAGGTCATGATTATTGATTCGGTTATCACAATAAAATGGACGTTAATTGTCTATTGAATGAGTAAAATGATACATGTTTAGAGGACCGAAGCATAGAAAAAATTGTGGATATAATTAAATTAAACAATGTTAATAACCTATTGAACCAGTTATGCGTGTGTAAAGAAACACTTATCACATCTAAAATTCTTTACAATTTTATGATGCAATTAAAAAAGACAACATTGAAACTTTTGGATGCAATAAGAATAGCTAGAGATAAATTTTAATTAGATTTGAATTTTAAGAAAACAACATCATATAATAAAATCATATCTCACTAAATTGTCTTAGATCTATTTGTTTTAAAAAATTATTAATTTTTAATATTAATAAAACCATATATTTATATGAAGTCTTTTAAAAATATATTATGTTATTATTTTATCAAAATAAATAATATTTTCTATTGACTCAAATCAGAATCGGAGAAAATTATCATTTAAAAATATTATTATTAATTGAGTATTAATTTACTGATGCTTCACAGTACGAAGTATCTATTCTCTAACACTAGCCTTAAACACGTGTTAAGAGTAACATCTTAAATCTCTTATTTTAGCTTCGGTTAAAAGAACAAACACAGAGAGAAAAATACTAAAAATATAATTTCATTGTCATACCATGTCAAAAAATACTAACCAACCCTAAACTTTGAAGCAAAGAGTGAATAGGTCGAACGGTAAAATTTTAATAGCTTAATTATTTGACTATTTAAAATTTCAGTCATGAATAATTGACTCACCACGTGATATCTCTTCCTATTTTCGTTTTTCTGTGATTTATTATTTTACTTTTTTTTGTTTAAAAAATAAATATTGATATAGGCCGCATCACTATTAAACCCCTCGGTATACATTTATACAACCGAAGCAGAAAAAGTCATATGTTAGCTCTTTTTAAGGATGAGTGGTTTTTCAATATAATTTGGATAATTATTTATTTTTTTTTGAAATTGAGTTAGACATGATCTGTTTCAATTTTTATTTTAAATCTCAGCCTCATATTAAATTTTTCATTCTCTACATTATCTTTTAAGATTATAATTTTTGGGCTAATTCATCCCAATCATAAGATGGAATAAAATAACTTTAAGTTGGAAAAATAAAGTTAGATATCTCATAATTAAATATGAAATATAATTTATATTTGCATTTGATAAGATAAGATAAATTTATCATAAGATAAGTCTATATTATCCATCAAACGTAATATAAATTTTATCTCAATTTTAGTTGCATGATATCTCGCAACTCTTTCCATCTTAATCTTAATTTTCACTTCTGATATAGAATTAATCTTAATTTTCACTTCTGATATAGAATTCATATATTAAACGGTATATTGTTTAGATGTTTAACCTTAAAAAAGTAAAGTAAGTGTGAAGAGTTTCATATTAAGTCAGGATGCGTGATCTTTTTATAACTTGACTGGCTTAGAGTTTGGATTGTTTTTTAAAAAAATATTTTAAAGTCAAAATACTATTTAAGTATTTTTTAAGTGCTTGGATAACTTACAATTAATTGCATAGTAAATAATTTTAAACTAAAATGATAAATAAATCAAAAAGTCATAAGTAGTGGCGGAGTTCAAATTCTGAAAAGTAAACACACGAATTAGTGGAAGGGGGTTCAATATCTATTTTACATATATACCTAAAAAATAATTTAAATCAAGTATAGATAGTAATATTTCCCACCGATAGAATTTGGATGAACCCCCTGAGTTATACTACCTCCGCCCCTATCATAGGTTAAAATTAATAACTTATACCTTTTGACTTATAAGTTAGTAATAATTAGGGATAATCTCATATATGGCAAACGGATTTTATGAAATTACATTCCATGGGTATAATTTACATAATTACATTCCATAGGTATAGTGTAGTTTGTTAGGTGACTCTAAATTTGTATAAAATATTTTTTTAATTAATGTATACAAAAAAATATTTTTTTCAATAAATGGTAACATTAGCACAAAAGATGATAACAATAAATTCACATAATCTCATGATTTAAGCAAAACATTCAAAATCAAATATTTTTCCAATTTTATATATATATATATATATATATATATATACACATGCACACACATATACACACACATACACACTAGTTTCATGACACGTGTGTATAGTAAGTATAGTGTACGATGTTGTAAAAGATACTATCATATCATTTTTATATAGTATACGATGTTGAAATGTTTTAAATGATTAATACAGATTGTCCTAGAGTTACTTATATTTTGAAATCAAAATGATCAATATCATTGAAACAATT
>NC_028639.1:24342729-24344368 GCF_001406875.1 Solanum pennellii
TATATATATATATATATATACATACATATACATATGTACATATATATATATATATATATATATATATATATATATATATATATATATATATATATGCATACAACTAATAGAATATACAATTAAGAACTATCCCATAATACTTTGTATATATTACCTTAATATACAACCCACTATATACATAACTTTGTAATTTTTATATAAATTACACTACCTGATGTTCGCGATATTCTTCAGATTTATCCAGTTCTGATGAGGCAAATTCAATCTCCTCTGAATCAATGTTTATGTCTTTTCTCTTATTCCACCTTTAACAATCTTAATGCCGCTAGATTACACGCTGTTGATGACTTTATGAACTGCCATTGGGTCATTTTTTTTTATCATGGAACTCAATTCTTCAATTGATTGTTCAACTTGAACTTGTTTATGTTTTGCCATAGACCCTACATTGACCCCAAAATCCTGAGCAAATCCAATTGAGACGAAGGTGGATTATCAACAATATTGACATGCAATGACATACCTCTCGTAATCCTCATAGATGAAGAGAAATCATCCATTCTGATTTTGAAAGACTTGTGATCTGATAATTAATAAATATTTTTTTAAAAAAAATATGAAAAAACTAACAATCATACTATATATACAATTGTTGAAGAAGGAATCAAGAAAAAAAATATTGAAAACCATGAATTTGGTGGTTACCTGCCAAAAGTGGAAGAACATCCGAGGGAGAAGGTCAAAATTTTCCCAATGAAAATTCAAATTAGAAGGGAAGAGTAATTTTAGGAAAAGATATGGAATGCGAATAGGAAAGATAAACTTGATTTTGAATAAAATTATATAAAAATCTTTAGATGACTATTTTTATCCTGTATACAAATAGGTAGTGAGTATCATTAATTATGACAAAAAAAATTAAAACTATATTTACTGACCGTAAATAAATTAAACTATACCCTTATTAACTACTAATTACATAGGAATGTTTGCCATCCCATATAATTTTCCCTTTAATAAACCATATATCTATGTATTTCATTTATATATAAAAAAAATACTTGCAATATTATTATCTTAAACTTTTCAATACATATAATTTATAAAATCCACTGTTCCAATAATTTAACAATCGTAGTAATTAATTACTCTTTAATATAATCTTCTCACTTATTATAGATAATTTGTTCATATCAAGCATGAATTATTATTTTTCCTCAAGATTTTGAATTATGTGACAAGTTCTAAATTTTATTTTAAAAATATAATTTCAAATTACTCACTCCAAATCCAAAAGCCTAGTAAAGATGGTGAATGGTGCATTTGTATATACAGTGACTACAACAAATATCCTTGTGATCAGTTTTCTAATAAAGAATGAAAGGACATGTCAATATATTCAACATATTGAATTTATTTGAGCGTATCACCTTTTAGTTTTGGAATATATAATATAGATATAGATATATATATTTCTGCCCCCTCAAAAAGTTGCTTTAAGAACAATGATGGCAGTGGGGAATACCATGAATGTAACAAACACAAAATCTTGATGATTTCTGAGTGTTGTGCCAGTCCACAGTCAAAAAAGAAAAATCAGTTTTTTATTTGATTGTGTGTGTCCCCCCCCCCCCCCCCC
>NC_028639.1:24344411-24421779 GCF_001406875.1 Solanum pennellii
CCCCCCCCCCACCACAAAGTCTCTAAATATCCAAGCGCATTAATATTCATATGATACATATAATCTATCGAAAACGGCACACTTTTTCAAATTTTAAGAGAAAATGACCAAAATGGTCCTTAATGTATAGAGTGTGAATGATTTTAATTTTTCATATATATCAGCTTATTCAAATAGTCCTTGATGAATATAAAAAAATTATCATTCTAGTTCTTAGTCCAAAAATTAACGATAAAAGTAAAAGTATATCGAATTAAATAATTTACTTTTAGGCCTAACTCATTGGTGACCTCCTAAACTTGATAACAATTTTTATTTAGACACTTTAACTAGACTTTGTTCATTTAGACACTTCATGTCAGGTTTCGTTGTGTCATTTTGACACTTTCAGCTGACATGACAAAGTGAGTGTTATACACTCGCTAGTGACGCGTGACGGACTTATTTAGTATATTTAATTTTATTTTTTCTCTTCTTTTTTTCATTTTATGCCCACTATCTCTTCCATTATTTTTCAAAGCTAAAAGTACTTCAATGGAGGTTAAATTTTAAATCTTTTGTTATAATAATTTCAATTTCAATTTTAATTTTGCACTACAAACACATATAGACCAAAAAAGAAAAATAAGTCGATCCCATATCAATAACACCCCAAATCATGTAAAGTTCACCCATAATAATCTTAAAATAGGAGCAAAAAAAATTAGTTTTTACTATGTAATTGTTAATCCCACTAATCTTGAGCCCTAATAAACTACAAATATCACAAAATTAAAGAAAAAAGACTGCAATCTTAAAAATATGAATCATTATTGTTATAGATTTGCACCTTTTAACCCCAAATCAAATGAAGAAATTGAAGTGAGGGTGCAATGAATAGTGATTATGACACAAAAAAATAATGAAAAAGAGGAATAAAATGGTGAAGATGGCTATGTGGGTGTGGGTGTAATAGAAAATATAATGAAAAAGAAAATATAATGAAAATGAAGGAATATGATAGAGTAGGTTGTGTGGGTGTGGATTTATGACCAAAAAAAAAAAACAAAAAACTAAAAAATAATAAAAATGGAGCTTTACAATGGAGAAGGTGAATGGGGAAGATGACTGGGAAAGTTGTGAGAATTTGCATTTTTCTTTAAATTTGACAAGTATTTTATTTAATGTTTAGGGATAAAAAGACCACGTGTCATTTATTTATTGGTTACTTTATCATGTATTTTAATTCTTATTGTTTAATATAATAGACTTTTAATGAGTTGACATGATATGATTGGACATCCAATCTACGTGGACGTGCTTGAAGTCAACATGTGCTATTTAAAAAAGTGTCAAAATGATACAATATAATCTGACATAAGATATCTAAAATGAATAAAGTCTAGTTAAAGTATCTAAGTGAAAATTACTATCAAGTTTAGGGGGTCACCGATAGGTTAGACCTTACTTTTATGGTTAAAAACTAATAAAAATGATCATATTTTTATATACATTAAAAACTATTTCAATAAGGTCATATATATGAAGGACTACAATAATTTAACCCCTATACATCATGGACCAATTGGATTATTTTCTCTAGATTTTGATGAGTCAAACATTTAATAAATAATACAAATAAACATTTTCTGAAAGTTCGATACATATTTGAGTTTTTTTCTAAATATATAGATAGATTGATATATTGATAGATAGATAGATAAATTAATTGATAGGATCTGAAATATATTACTTAGAATTCGAAGTCAAAAAGACAACTTTTTTCTAAAAAAAATAAATATAAACAAAATATCAAATCCTTTTTTAACAAAAAGGGCAAAATCGATCCTGTCAGAGCAATTTATTATCTAAAAAAATTGACATTGTTACTCCATTAAGAAAATAAAAAATCGTTGCCCCAACAAAGATTTCAACGAAAGTCTTTTTTTCCTTAAAATCACTGTTGTGACGACAAATTGTTTTTCCCCTAAAATCCTGCTGTAGCAGCGATTTTGGCTAGCTTTTTTTTTTCTAATATCGCTGCACCATGCAACGTTTTTGTCAAAAAAAAAATTAAAATTAAAATCGCCGCTATAGCAACACTTTTATCAAAAAATATTTTTAAATTAAAATATAGCATCGAATTTCTAACCTTTTTTATAGCTAAATTATTTTTTTCAGCAACTTAAAATAAAATATCTTTTTTAATAAAATCGCAGCCTGGGAAGCGATTTAAAAAAATAAATTATTTTATGAAAAATAATATGGAATGTTTACGGTGAAATATTTGATTTAAATTTCTTGAGTAGTTTGTAACTAAGGATGATAAATGAATGACTTGAATTAAATTTAAGCAGATCAAGATAAATTGAAATAATATAATCTATGCCCAACTCATTAGAACTTGAGTGAGTTAGACATGTAAAATTAATTTGAATCGAACCTGTTATCCCTATTTGTAACTAATTATCAAGTATAACAGTTATTGATAATTGCTCTCTATAAGCGATGTTTAATTAGTCACAAAAATTACAAAATAAAAAAAAAGACTTAATATTAAATATGTCATGAAATTTAAGCATATTAGCACGTGGAATATCAAAAGTTTGACAATATACTATTTTCAAATATAAAAATATATCTTTTCTAAAATCAAATATATAAAAAAATAATAATGTTATATAGAGTGAAATAGAGTACAATAGTAGTAAATTAGGGATCTACCTGTATAATATGTCCTTGCTTAAAATCCCAAGAAACTTTATTGATAGAATGCCTTTTTTTTCAAAGAAATTGTCCTTGTAAACACAAATAAAGAATTACATAGGGTATGGTGCACATGAGCCTTTTCAACCAAAGCATCCAAACAAGAAAAGGATCAGAGGATATATGTTTACATGCTTCCCTCTTGAATTGATAAATATATTTGTTCCACTACACAAAGGGGACAGCTTTGTTCCCCGGCTCGAATTACACCCTTTGTCAACTTTTATTTCTATATTATTCACTTCTCACGCATTTTAAAAATTCAAAATATAATAATAAAATTTTTATAATATCACAATTTGAATATAATAAATTTAATATATTAAAAAATTATTGATTTTTAAAAAGACAGTGCAACAAAAATGATTGAATAATTAACTGGAAAAATGTCTCTTAACATATTTATAGAAAGATTTTAAATTAGCCAACTTACAATAAAAATTTGCATAATTCAAAAATTTTAAAACCTAAAATATCTCAATAAACTAAAAAGAAATAGACATTTAAAATTCAAATTCATGCTAATGCTAATTAAATATTATGCTAAAAATTAGTGGAATAACTAAAAAAAGTAAATTTCAATACTCATGTTTTACTTTAGTTAATGCAGTTATTTTCTTTTTAAAAAAACGCTCCTCAATTATTCTTTGACAGTTTTGGTCAATTTTTTTTTGGATTATTTTTGTACTTGCACATTTTTTCTGTGTTAATACTTTCTTCTTCTTTCTCTTTCTTTTTCTTCTTTTGTTTTTGTGATTAAAAAATACCTTCAATGATTTTGCCTTATTTGAAAGCTCTTCTTAAAAGTATTTTCAAATTGACAATGATAGAATTGTGAGTGTTTGTAAGGATCATTTTTTCATTACAATATTTCATAAATCATATGCTTCAAAGTATGATTTCATTATCACCGGTCAAATTTAATACTCCATTGGTTTCATAAAGAATATTCTAGTTTGACTTGACACGAAATTTAAGAAAATAAAGAAGACTTTTGATCATGTGATCCTAAATTGAAGTTATGTCAAATGTAAATGATTGTCCTTTAATCTTGTGGCTTTAAACATGTCACGCGGAAAATTATTATCAAAAAAAGAAAGAGGTCATTTGATTTTAAACATTCTAAACAGAAAAGTATGTTATTTTTTTTGAAACAGAGGGAGTAATTTTTATCGGTGAAAACTTCTTAAGTATCTCAAGAGAGACCGTTGTTTGCCATGCTAAAAATAAGTTAAAATTTATATGGGTTAAAAGCCGATATTGATTTAAAATAGCTCTGTGCGTTAAAAATAATTGCCGATTAAAAATGGATCAAAAATAGTTTATTAGAAAATTTAACTGATCTCGTAAGATCAAGGAGTCTATGATATAAGTACCGACTTTTTAGAAAAAGATAAAGCAGCAAAAAATAGCTGAAAATATTGAGTGGAAGTGTTTTCAATATATTTCTTACGTATAAGAGGGTTTTAAATCACTAACTCACAGTAAAAGATTTACATAATTAAAAATTGTAAAATATCTCAACAAAATGAAACAACATAATAGATATTTAAATTTCAAATTCATTCTAAATACTAAAAAATATTGCAGTAACTAAAAGTAAATTTCAATAGAAATGTATTGAAAAATAGATATAAGTAATAAGAATACATCAGAAAACTATAATTAATATATTATATCTTATTTTCAAAATTAAATATTTCTTTTTGATATATTGAACAAATAAAAATTGTCGGAGAAAGTCCTAATTTTCTACTCCATATTTCTATTTGTAGTATCTTAACTTTCTCTTCTCGAGATTTTAACTTCAAACGGAAAGTTAAGACGAGGGAGGGGGTGAATCAAAAATTCCTTCAGTTGGCTTCCTGTATTGGATATCGGTTCACCTGCATATTCGTATAATAGTAAAAGATAAGAGTAAAAGAGAAATGTAAATGACTCAGAGTCTTATATCAGTCCGAAACACCGTGTACAGTCTACTTCCAGTTCCCTTGGGTTTCAAAGTTTTCCTTTAAAGCTTGATGAAAACTCGGGCAGTTCATAGTATTTGGACTAAGAAACCCGTCTGACATACAAATAAGATCTTCTACCTTGACACAACCTCTACTTACATAATCTACACTTAGATCTATCTTTCTTTTCTCAATTGTATGCTCACAAGAATACAAAGCTTTTATGAAAGACAATAGAAGAAAATAGTACAAGCTCAAGTGAAGTGCGTGCTTTATAATCGAGGCTATGAGAGGTTTATATAGTTTTGAGGACTGCTTTTTTTAAGGAAAACCCAATGGTGTTTTAAACCAAGGAATCTTGAATGAATCTGTGATTTCTATTGAATTGTTAATTTTATGTTCATATCAGATATCTGCATGAGCAAACTGATTTTCCTTCCTTTAAGATCTTCTTGTAATCTTTATACATGACCAATTTGTTTGATTGTAGATTTCTTTTATCTCCATATTTAATTTTTCCTAGCCAGACGCTAGGATTGTGGTAGTCTTGAATTAATTTTATATCACTTGAATCATGACATTCCTTCTTTACGTTACTTCAGTGTATACAAATCATTTCTTTCCTTCTTGCGTTAAAAATAGAGATAGGGACAGATCCCTATATGAAGATTGTTCTAGAGCAGCAAACAGATAGGAATAAAATAAGAGGATCTAGTAATCACCGATAAAGTATTTGAGGGCGTTGATAACATTCCCATCGAAGAAATTTTTAGGATCCTTCCATGTCACGATCAGGTGTACCCCTTAGATGTAACATGGCGTATAGAACCCCGAAGGACTCTCCATACAAGCCACTTATCATTTCATAACATAAGCAATAGAACAATAAGAGTAAAAACACATTCCATGTCAAGTCTAAATTTTTATGAAAGACAAGCGGAAGTCTAGACTCTAAGTCTTAACATAGCCATTTATTACAATATTCATATGCAAAGCACAAACCATACAACATAGTGCGAAAAGAAAATACATGAAATGAACTACAATGAAATAACATTCGTCTTCGAATCATGAGGACTCACCAACAATCTCGGAGAATAAGCAAATCCAGGCTTTTATCCACAACGATGATCAGCTTGAGAACTGGACCATACACTTGGGGATTTACAGGAAAAGTAGGTGTTAGTACAAAAATACACTCAGTATGATGGTCAAGCATAAACACATTGAAAATATGCTAAAAGGGATATTTTTGTTGAATGCATGCAATTTACTAAGTTTGAACATCATTATGAAAATAGTAGAAAAGTATAAGTCATAAGCATAGTCAACAAATCATCATAACATAAGAGGAACATATCATAAATACGCTAAAAGCATACATGTGCAATGCATGAATAAGACCCAGAAATCTCACCAATGCTAAGTATACCTCTTTAGGCCTATATTCATATTCATTACCTTTAAGATCTTGGAACCGCACATCATAGCTTGAATAACCATAGTTCATAGTTCATAATTCATATTCATGTTCATATTATTGTTTTCATAGTGGGAATAAGAGTTAACCGACATGAGACTATGTGCGCTAACATGGAATTCAGTGACTCCCACACCGAAAAGGGTTATTCTACTTGCTTAAGGTAAAACCATACTCTTAGCTTGTGTGGATCGACTAGCTAAATAACCTATGAGGGAACATGTTTATGAGATAAGGAGATTGCTACTAGAAACCTGGACTCAACTAAGGTAGCAGGTTTCCATCTCATAAGATATACTTTAGGAACCCGAACTCAAACTAGCGTAGAAGGAACCCATTTGGAAAGCCAGACTCAACTAGTGTAAAAGCTTTCATTGGGAAGCCGGACTCAACTAGTGTAAAAGCCACTACAACATTTTAGGCCTACGGCCACACTAAATCTGAGCAACGCTTGTAAAGTGTTGCCTAAAATATTTTTGGGAACGCTTTTAAAGTGTAGCTTAAGATTTTTACTTTAGGCATCGATAATATTGGCAACACTTGTAAAGTGCAACCTTTAATGGTATAGGCTACACTTTATAAGTGCTGTCATAGTGTGAAATAAATTGCAACAACTATTTATATATATGACCACACTTTTAAAGTGTACTATTTTTATAATTGAAAAAGCAACACCTTAATCTAAAACTTTTCATTAAAATATCATATTCCCTCCAACATTTTCAACTCTCCCTACCATTTTTATTGGTCAAAAAAAATAATTAATAAAATATTAATAAAACAAATTTCTCTTTCTTTCTCACGTTTTACTCTTTCTCTCTCACTTTTCCTATTTCCTATCTCCAGCTCCAGAACGCTAGCTCCAGAATGCTAGCTCTTCTTTCTCGCTCTTCTTTCCTAAGCGTAACTCCATAACTCCATAGCTCTTCATAACTCGAATAACTGAAGACCTGAGCTGAAGACCTAAAGAACTGAAGAACTGAGCTCCATAACTCGAATTTCATCAAGTCGAATTTCTCAAAGAGCTGAAGAGCTGAAGATACAAAGGTGGGCATGGAAGAAATCAAGAGTGGAAGCTGAAGAACTCAAGTGCTGAGATTCCTTTTCATTCTCTAGTAATCTGTACAACCGATTTATAAAGGTAAGAACTGATTCTCTTGTAATCTGTAGATCTGCAAATAGTAAATTGGTTGAATGTTCGTTTTGTGTTTAGAAGAAATTGATTAATTTTGGGATTCTTACAGCTGAAATTTCAAAGTAGGGAAAGAAAGTGTCAAAAATCTATAGTCAAGCGTAGTTAGTAGGTTTCTTGCCTAAATTTGTGTATGGAAGGAGGAAAATGTCTGTGGGTTTTGTGATTTATATTTTTTGGGGTTTTTTCTGTCTTGGAATTCCATGAAAATATACAGATTCTAATATTGAACCTGGACAATTTCTTTACACTGCAAAAACTAATAGAAGCTGGGGCCTCAGAGTTTAAAACAATGAACAATAACTCAAGGCTATTAAGCCACTGAGAGGGAGCTAATAAAAATTAAAAGTACAGTTAACTAAAAATCGTTTCGATTTGGGAGAAGCATCTCGTTGTGAGTTTGACTTTCGTTAAAATCATGTCTGTATTTTCTGCTCGTTTATCTGTATTTTTTGCTAATGAGCATGATCCAGGTTTTTTCTAAGATGCATTAGTTCATTTATATCCTTCAATTGATCATGAGTTTGGTGAACTATGTGGCAGCTAGTATTCATTTCGATGCTAATTTTGGAGTTATTACTTGTTAGTTTGGGAGATTGATTAAGTCAATGCATATCTTCAAGATGAATTAATATGCTTTGCTTCAATTGGTTTTAACATTTTTTTAGTTGTGAATGTATCTGCAATATAATTTGATTTCGCCATTGCAATATTGTCAAAGGGGTTTAAATATAAGCATAAATCTTGGCTATTTCCTTTTTTTTTGGAGTCACTGCCTCAACAAAATAGATGTGTCTAATATCTATTCTCGAGTTGCAAGTTCCAACTCATGATTTATGATAATAATGCTTCATAGTTCTGCTCTTAATCCAGAACATAGCTTCATATTTTCAGTTTTTTAAGATTTCTGTCCATATTTGCTTCTAAGTGAGTAAGTTTGTAACAGTTTGAAGTTCAATAGATCCATTTCCAGCATGCTTCAATATTTTTATATTTCCATCTTGTTTCGGTTTTGGATACAATTCCATTATTTATTTGCTTCTTGGAACCTGGAAGCTGATGGGATTCTTTGGTTTATAATGCTAATCATTCGTAATACTCATCGATAGTACATTAAGTAGCCAATTTGTTTATACTACTAGGATTTATTCTTTTGATGAACTTGTTTGGATCAGTAGCTTGTGTTTAGAAGAAATTTTTGTTTTGTGTTTAGAAGAAATTGATTACTTTTGGGGTTCTTACAGCTGAAATTTCAAAGTAGGGAAAGAAAGTGTCAAAAATCTGAACGTCGGTAGGTTGTTTTGGCATATTGAGCAAACGAGTATTTTTCATAGAAGTGACTATGTATGTTATTGAAATAGTAAGCGATGTACTTGTATTTTTTTTGGATGGTTTGTATGCTAGTACCATCCGTTGAAAAATAGTAAGGGATAGTTTGTATTCCGTGTATGCATTGGAATGGATACGTCTGCACATTCTTCCATAGTGTTTGGAAAATTTTGTTAAATGAGTATTGTGCATATGATATGTTGCGTGTAAGTAGATAGTGTGTTTAATTATGATTCCTCAACCAGATTATGTTGTTTATGGTTTTCGGTAATGAGGCGTCTGGACTATCACCTAATGTAAATCAATTGAGATGCATAGTAGCGGCTAATGTAAAGGATTTCATGGTTTCTTTCTATGTTTGAATTTTCACAGTTAACTTATATATCTTAACTTCGTAACTTTGCTTTGATAATTCTAACTTCTTTTATGCAAATTTTGAGATGTGGTAGATCAATGAAGTTAGATTCCATCTCCTTTTGTTCTACATTGATACAAATCTAACTAGAGAGTCATTACATTATTTGGTGCGACTTACCATGCTTTGTTTGGTGCGACTACTATCCTGATTTACATTTATGCATTGAAGTATCTTTGGATATTTTTTTTGTTGCCCCTGGTCTTTAGCCTGAGGTGGACAATCTGCTATAAATCTGCATATTCGTAATCTGTTATACATTTGTTAATTTACAAATGTGTAATATGTAAATCTGCAAATTCGCAAATCTGCAGATCTGCAGATCTATGTTGCAACTTACAACTGTGTTGTGGTATCTTGTTGTGGTTTGAAGGTTGATGAGAAAGTTGTTTTAGTGATAATAGGGGTTGTGGTTTCAACAAAATTTAGTCTTTGCAGTTTCCACACACCAAAAAGTTTCACAGAAACTAGCAATAAAACAAGAACATTTTTGGCTCGTAAAACACATTCTAGATTCTACAATGAACATGTATGATATAACAGAATTAGACACAACACAATGAAATATTACCATAAGTGAGCCTTCTGGGGCTGTTTCCAATTAGCAGCCATGGTTAGCAGCCATGAATGTAAAAGCTTAGCAGCCATGGTTCTACTTGTATTCCTCTCCTCTTCAACAACATAACTTATAAAGTCAAATCTTCTTTAAACTATTACTCACTTTTTTTCATAGGCCAATGAATGCATTATCGCTCATCTACTTAGATAGTCAAAAGTCAATATATCTTCACAATCACAGCTGGAGTCAGTTCCTTACCACACAAAACAAAGAAGAATCTGAAAAACCTCTCTTAGGAACCATTACCACTAATGCTAGGGATTAGAACCCTGAATTCAGACTGATGAAACAATACAAATCATCTCCTGTAGCATTCTTTATACATGTCAAAATCATTTAGTTTGCATCATTTAGCAACACCCCAAAACCAAGATTTGATTTTTACAACAGAAAATCAAGGTAATGAACTTGGTTTAATTTCTCCAGTACTTCATCAAAATGCACAAAATTTCTTGTTTTAATCAATCTCTTACTAATGAAAACAAGAACAAAGTAACACACCCCACAAGAACAAATCAGGTTCTTGATTTGGTAACATCAAATCGGGAAAATCACAAAGTAGCTTTCAGTTGCCAGGAAAGTGAATAATATGAGTGCATTAGTGCAAAAAATGTAAAGGGTGTATCAGTGTAGATCCATAGGCAAATGTTTGAAGTGCTGTTTTGTTGGAGAAAGAAGAAAAAAGAGGAACAACAATTGAAACAAGTAGTAGTATTAGAGTGAGAGAGAAACTAAAAGAGGTACATGTTGTTGCCAATGAGTTGATAGTGAGGGAGGAGTTGGCAAGAAATATTAAAGTACTATAATCAAGATTGATACTAATAGCATAGTTAATATACTAGTTTTAGCCTTTAGTATATTAGTATATGCATATTTTGATGTAGGCATCTACTTTGAATATTAAAAGACAAGTAGGCATCTACTTTGAACATCAAAAGCTGCAATCTAATTTTTTGTAACTGCTGGACTTCTTGCCTCTCTATGTTGTTGCAATCTGAACTTCTTAACTCTTCTATATAACTGCCAATATCTTATTTCTGTAGGGAAATATGGGTGATCAAATTTGAAGTGGATGATGAAGAGTTTCTGAACTATTGTAGGAGTTTGAATACATTATATTTAATTTTGTGAAATATATTCATTGCTAGAATATATTGAACTATTGTAGTACTTTTTGAACTATTATGTACACATTTAGAATATTTATGTATAAGTATGGGTATGTACACAACACATACTATATCTTTTGAAGTTTACGGGAAATCTATAAAATTGAACTACTTATTAGCGCTAGAGATTATTTATTGCAATATAATGTTGGATATTTTAATTAGAAATTGTGGCATAGGACTGTAAATCGTGGCAAGGACAACACTTCAAAGTGTAGTCATACATTAGATAGAAAAGGAAACACTTGATAAATGTAGGCAATATGTTAGCAAAGGCCACGCTTAAAAGTGTAGCTGATAAGGCAACACTTTTAAACGTAGGTGTAAAAGCGTGGTCTTATTTCCTTTTAGGCTACGTTTGATAGTGTAGCTGATAAGGCAACACTTTTAAGCGTAGCTGCAAAGTGTGACCTTTTTGAATTTGAGGCTACACTTGAAAGTGTAGCTCATAAGGCAACACTTTTAAGCGTAGGTACAAAGCGTGACCTTTTTGCCTTTTGAAGCGTAGCTGCTAAGGCAACGCTTTACAAGCATGGCCTAAACTCTAAGGTTTCGCTGCTTTCGGCCACACTTGGAAAAGTGTGGCTTAAAGTAAAAAATTGTGGCCTTTTATCAAAGGTCACACTTCTCTAGGGTGGTTAGAGACATAAAATGTGGTAGTGAGCTTCCATATCATATTCAATTTCCACTCGGTGCTAAACATTAATTCTCATGGAGTTTCATTAAGTCTTGACTTAAGTTCATATTCATGAAAGAATGTCTTGACATTCAATCCAACATAATTCATAAGACAGCTCATAAATCATGCGTGAGAATAACCTTTCACCGTCCATGTCTTCATACTACAGGTGAGAAAACCTTTCAACCCTAGAATCATCATATTGTGAGAAAACCTTTCACATCGTATCATAATCACACATAAGTGTGTATACGAGGATAACCTTTGAACAACACAACAACTAGATCAGAATCATTTTCACTTCACTCTCAAAGTGTTCTTAAAACATATACATAATCTTCATAAAACATGCATAATATCATAATTTTCCCTTTCAAGGATCAAAACTCATATTGAATCAACATATCTAGAATTCACTATATTAGACATGAATATTAGCATAATTCAAGTAACCCAATTACTACAAGCATAATCTTATAATATCCTTCTTTCACCCATAAATCCTCATCACAAGATCATAATTGGAATTTATAGGGATTTCATGGGTTCTTGGGGATTTCAACATAAAAACCATAATAAATAATCACTTCAATCTTAATGCGAGTTTAGAGTTCATCCGTGTCTTGTAGCAGGAGAGCAACTGACTCTGCAATGATCTTAGCTAGTTTGACAGTTTCATCCCTGGCTTTGACAGTGAAATGTCCTTTTCAACCTATTCATTACCTACATGTATGAACCCAATACTAGAGAAATTAAGAGAATCATAAGTAGCAATAATCTCAACATGGTTGAACATGGAGAGGTCTACCAGTCAATCCACATACATTCTTGAGATAAACATTCCATAAGGTAGATTTACATATGAATTAAGTCCTCTGAACTTCCTAGGATATACTCTTTGAATCAAACCACCCAATTCATACTGTATTTCTTTAGCAAGCAATATAGTACAAACAAAATCTCGAGTAGAGATGCTACTCAAAAAGCCTTTCATGGGAATAAGTGTAGTGGAAATGATGTGAACAAGAATGCGATTCTCAAAGTACAAAATAAAAGGTCCTAAATAAGATAGTCAGCACCGAGTTCAGCCACAACTATCTTAGAACCTTCTGGAGGTACCTCAAAATCATCAGGCCATACATCATGCATGTAAGAAATCACACCGGAGAATTTAGTATCAAAACATCCTTGAATAAAAGATCATTAACAATAATACAACTACCCATTACAAGAGTTTCTAACTCACCATTGTCATTAGAGACACGATGATTTGTGTGGAACAAGCGAACAACATATTCCAAGAAATCAAGACCACAAATACTAAACAATAGAGATAGTTTTTGATCTTTGAGAAACAAATTTACCAAATAGTGAGAATCCCTGACTTAGATTTATCACCCTACCAGGAACAATAGGTCGATACTTGAAGCTATTTTCAACTCCCCAAAACCTTTACATGTCTTCTAGAGAAGATATCCTGATGCGCTCGATCGAGGTTTTTTCTCATACTTTTTTTTTGCGGATGAAGCTCTACTTTTGGAAGAAGGGGAGAAAGATATGAAGGAAATATCAGAGGAGTAGGAAGAAGACAAAACGTTTACCTCGAAGGAACTCGAAGATTTAAGATCATAGTTCTTTAGAGAACCCATGCGATGAGTTCTAGGCATGTTCTAATAGAAGAAGAATATGAGAAGAAGCAAATAGAGTAGAGAAGAAGGATAAGGGTTTGAAAAGAAAAGGAAGAGATCGGAAAGGGAAAAAGTGACAAAACGGAAAAGAAGGGTTCATGGAGAAGAGGAAAGGACAAAGTAGAGTACTAATGATTAATAGAGAAGTCTAAGAGGTTTGAATTAAAACAACACTAAAAGGAAAAAAATCACATAAATAAGACAAATAAATCGGGTTTACTAAAAGAAGTAATACCGAGACAATTAGAGAGGAAACAAAATATTTCTTGAAATAGGGGTTTATAGAAATGTAAGCCAACCGGTTTTACAATCTACAATTGTAATGTAAACTCACCATTTTCATATGATCTTGAATAAAATAATGCCTGATATCATTATGCTTATACCTAGAGTGATGCAGAATATGTGTAGATAAACTAATATAACTAGTGTTATCAGAAAAAATTGGAACAACATCATAAGAAAGATCATAGTCAAGTAATTGATCCATCATCCGCAGTAATTGAGTACCACAACTTTCAACAACTAGATATTCAAAGTGTGTAGTAGATAAATCAGCCAAAGTTTGTCTCCATAGGTGCTTTTTTAATCATTTTTGTCACCTCCAAAATAAGCTTCTCGGTATCCAATTAAATCAAAGTGAGAGGAGTGAGAATAACATAATCCCAAATATGTAGTTCCGATTGTATAGAGAATGATTCATTTTAATACAGTGAGATTCAAAATGTGCACATTTACACAAGCTATAGAGGATGTCTGGTCGATTGGCAGTCATATAAAGTAGAGATCCAACCATCCCAAGATACATTTTTTCATCCACATCTTTTCGTGGTACGTATGTTTTAAGACCGGTGGGATGGACTCATGGGAGTTTCAAAAGCTTTTCCCTTTTCTAATCCAAACTTCCTTATGAGTTCTTTTGTATATTTGGTTTGAGTGATAAAGGTTCCGTTTGTTGATTGCTTAATTTGTAATCTTAGAAAGAAAGTGAGAACTCCCATTAGACTGATTTTGAATTCTCCCTTCATAAGATTAACAAACATCTCACATAGAGAGGGGTTAGAACTTCAAAAGTAATAGCATCAACATAAATTTGAACTATGAAAATAAATGACCCAAATCACTGTATAAAAAGATGTCAATTTTCCCTCTTTGAAAATTTTTATTAAGTAAAACTTGCTTAATCTCTTCTACCAAGCCTTGTGGGATTCTTTGAGACCATAAAGTGCTTTGGAAAGTTTGTAAACATAATTAGGACTAGAAGAATTTTCAAAGCCAGGAGGTTGTTTAACAAAAAAATTCTTCTTTGATAAAAAAATTTAAGAAGACAATTTTCACATTCATTTGAAAAAGTTTGAAGCACTTAAAAAATGCATATGGTCGAAGAGTTGAATAGATTCTGACCAGACTATCGGAGAAAAAGATGGTAATCAATACCATCCTATTGGGAGTATCCTTGATCTACTAATCTTGCTTTATTACGGATGACCTTTCCATCTTTATATAGCTTATTTTGAAACACCCATTTAGTTCTAATTACTTAACTATTTTTCAATCTTTCATTTCATACTTGGTTTTTTTCAAATTGATCAGGTTCTTCCTTCGTTGCTTGCTTCTAGGATTCATCTTTCATTGCCTCATTTATACGTTTTTGGGTTCAATCTAAGAGATGAGTGCAACACATGCTTATTTTTTTTGATTAAGCTCTAGTCTGCAACGAATCATTTGGTTTTCCCATGATGAAGTAATTTGGATAGCTAGCATGATGTTTCCAGTCCCTATGAATGCTAGTCTTGTCTTCTTCGATAGTCAGCTTTGTTTTTGGGATAGCTGACTCTTGTGTTGTAGTTTGAAAAGACGCACCAATGTAGCTTTCAGTATTTATTATGGGAATTCACCATCAGTAGTTTCAACTTCCTGCATTCTTGCTTTAGTGTCATCAAAAGCCAGATTCTTCAATGCTTAAGGTTCTTTTATTGAAAACCTGAAGGCACGATTGACAGGTGCCTATCCCAATTCATCATTCCTTAAATCAAACTAACCGAGATTTGTCTTACAATTGTTATAAATGAAACATTTGCTTCAGAAGGAATGAAAATAGCTAATATTGGGTTTCTTACCGCTCTATAGTTTATATGGAGTTTTCTTCGGTATGGGCCTAATAAGATCAAAATATTACCTATAGTACTTACTGCTTCAGTCCAGAAGTGATAAGGAAGGCAGCGATGAAGCAACTTATTTCTGGCTGTGTCCTATAACAAACAATTTTTCCTTTCTACTACACTATCTTTCTAGGGCGATATAGGAGATGAGAAATTTTCAGTGTACCCATTTTTATCACATAATTCTTCAAAGGCTTTTTTTTTGAATTCTTCACCATGATCACAAAGAATTGTAGAAATAAACTATCTTGCTTCTCTTTGAGCTTTTCTACGAAATACTTCTAAGTTAGCAAAAGCTTAATTTTTATGAGATAGAAAGATAAATCATGTGAATCTTGAGAAGTCGTCTACATCCATCTCAATATCTTCTTGGTTCTAAGGATATTTTACAAAATAGTTATTAATCTTAACTCATCTTATCATTAAGAGACATGGGTATTTGTCGCTTTTCTTATCATAGGATAGCTACTTAGACCACGCGTGAGAAAACCTTTCACCATCCATGATCTTTTCATAATAGCTTTTAAGGCCTATAGTCATTCACTTCATGCTAGTAATGCCCTACTACCAATGGAAATAGTTTTGAAATTGGGATCTATAATCATTGATGGCATATCCGAGTACCATAATAATCAAGACCTAATTTAGGAAAATAGCCCAAAAAGAATTGAGGAAAAGTCTAGATGTCATTCATCTCATGTGGCCACGTTTCATAGAACGTATAGATATATTCATCTATTAGCTTGGTAGAGTCATAAACATAATTTCATAAACATAGATTCTTTTTAATAATTAATAAGCTTCATCATGTTTTCAAAGTCAATGCAAACTCAACTTAATTTACATAAATCTCATCGAAAGGACATGCATATCTTCATAAATTCATCTTTCATGGATTTCTAATCAAAATCACAGATTATGCATGGGTTCATGATAAATAAACTTAAAAACATGTAATTACTTTCGTTCATGCATAAAAAAAATTATAAAATAATTAATTGGATCAACACTTAAAGGAATCGATGACATGGAACAACCAAAACTTAAATTGGAGATTTCTAACTTGTAAAACGGAGAATTTCAAAACTTTTTTTGACGAAAGATCTCTATAGGTGGACACTATCATACCTTGGAGTTCAAAGACCTTAAGAAATTTGGTGAATTAGAAGCTTGATCTTGAAACTCTAACTTGACATTTTTTTCCTTAGAGAGAGAAATATGTGAGAGAAGAATCTTGATCACCTTTTGGAAATTTAAGAGGATGAATTAAATTTGGGTGATTTGGGGGTTTAAAGTATTATATATGGCTTCTGGTAGAAGTCAAAACAACGTAGTATTGAGTTAAATCAATTGTAAAAAGATCAATAACCCCTGACTTAAAACTGTTGAATTTGCTCACTTGAAGGCCTAGAATGCCCATCTAGAGGCCCTGAAGAAACTCTGCCCGACAAGGCTTAAGTAATTTAGGCATAACATTTTACTACAAGCTTCTAATAAGGAAAACTTGTTGGCTCTGGGAAGTGGACTCAGAGATATCTAATTTGATAGGTTCTGAACAACCTAATTCATTTTGTGCTAAAAGATATGATAATTTGAAGTTGACCCTAAAATCTAAGTATAATAACCCCCTACATAGATGACTTTATAGGCCGTTTAGACGCTCGTGGTCCTTGACCAGTGACTAGGGGAGAGACTATTTTTATCTAGGCAATTTGACGACCCCTTTGACGACCTATCATCATCACCACGAGCCTTCTGGGCGTCCGTCAAAGTGGAGCCTCCCTGGGGAGGTTTTGGAAACCTACCACGATCCCATAAACGGACCGTGGTCCCCTTCATGGACCATCTAGGTCTTCGTGGAGGGTACTATGTTCCACTTTTGGGCTAGTGACTTGCCTACTTGACCCCTTTCTAGCCTTTCTTAAATGAGATGTGTCACACCTCGAGCCTACACCCTGGGTGGGACTTACACTCAGTGACCATTGCTGGCCTCAAGCGAACCCTTGTCCTGGCTTACTTAACTCAGTGGAAGACTTAACTTACCTTAATATAACAGTACAAAACATTTTCAAGGGGAAAAAACTCAAAATGTAATAAACTAGACAAAATGGTACTTGAGTCTCAAAGTTAAAGCATCTAAAATGTAAGATAAAATAGACATAAAACTGAACAATCTAATTGACTATCTGTCTATGAAGCCTCTAAACTGATTTAGATGAATGTCAGGACAAACCCTACAACATTCTATTAAACTAACTAGAAAGCAATAAAAAGTTCCTCTGAAATTAAAGGAGGCTCACCACTGACCCTGGAGCTCAAACTGGATCAACGAAGCGCTGCGTGCTGATCTTGGTTACCTGCGTCTGCATCATAAGACTATGCAGACCAACTGGCCTCAGTACATTGAATGTACGACTATGCGAGTTGGAATGCTAAACACAACTATAAGGATTGAAGGGAGTAAGAATGAACTTACCTTGGCTCTACTGAAGTCAAGAAGTTATAACTCAATATAAAGCAATAAAGACATATGCAATATAAGGAAAACTTATAAAAAACAGTGTAAACACTTAGTTCATTAAATATAAAACAATAATAAACTCAACTTTACTCATATATGAAAGTATAAGTTCTGTGGGAGATTCTCTAACCGACAACCATCACTATGAGCTAAGTAAGGATAAAACGTATTACCTCACGTTGCAAGAAGACCGCTCTATACCTTGTTGTTGGTTTAGAAACTGAACTTCTAAGTTGATCCACTAGTCTATGCTAAAAGCACTAAGTAATCATCTAAAAAGTATGATCCTTTATCTCTCCATGTTGGCTACATGGTTTATGGAGACTTGAGTTAATATGAAATCGTGTCGCCATATAGGTGCTCAATACTACTCTCAAAATTCTTAGCTTATATGTTTTTAAAACAACTTCTTCTCTAGTTTGAGATAATTGCTTGAACTTAGCTTCAAAAGCTTTCTTGGAAATCATAGTTTCCTTTCTCTTTTACTAAAACTAGCCATAGGCTCTGTGAAAGTCTATATTCCTATATTTCTCTAAAGTTTGAAAATATTTTGTTCAAACTCTTAGGGACTACTTAGTTCACGTATAGCTCTTGAGAAGTGAACTCAACTTATTACTCTTTACTTAACTTGAAACTTAAGTCTTGGTGAACACTTTGTTCCCTTATAGCTTTTGAGAGTTTGACTAAACTCTTTTATTCTTTGCTCAACTTATTTCTTGAAACTTAAAACAAAGTTAAAATGTTTAAGACTCTTGAATGCTTTAGGAACTTACTTTGATTTGGTTCTAAACTTTTAGACTTGACTCTTAATTTCTTTTACTTTGATCTTAACTTCCCTTGAATTGGATTATGGATTCAAGAATAATGATCTCATCTTTATGGATAATCTCATGATGTTTAGATGTTTGGAATCAACTAAGAATAATAGGTACATCACTTAGGAACTAGTACGAAAAGATGAGGGAGAAATGGGATCTCTAGGTGATCCTGGCGCTCTGAGAGGCGTGGGGCGCCAAAGCCTGACAGACAGAGGCTGTCCTCAGATGCTCTGGCTGACATGGCTTGCCAGGGCCTAATGGACAGAGTCTGTCCTTAGGGGCTCTGGTAGGCACGGCGCCCTAGGGCCTGTTAGACGGGTTTCCCAACTTTTTTTCTCCAATTTTCAACTCTAAACCTCCAGAACTTCCATCGATCACCCCCCTAACACTTAGGATATATAATATACTGAATAACCAATAGTTTAGACTCTTAAAACAACACGGAAAAATGAATCACAAACCACTAAAAGTACAGTACGATTCTACCAACAAGATTTCAACAATTGTTCATCAAGAACTTCAAGATTCATCATTTAATCAATACATAACTTGCTGAATTAGACATATTTGTGTATGGATGAATGAATACACACAAAAAGAACTCACATACCTTGATAGGAATCACCCCCGACAAATTCCACTAGCGAAACCTTAGTGTTCTTTAAGAATTCTTGATTTTCCTCTTCTCTTCTCTTTTCTCCCAAGCCTTAAGCGTTCTCAAATTTTCTAAAACTGATTCGAGACGTGGTTTTTTTCCCTAATAAACCCCTAAAATGAATTAGGAAATACTAGGGTGAAAAGCCTATTTACCCTTACTGAAATCCGGATTGGATTCCTCCTTAGTCTAATAACCCAACTTCCAAAAGGAATATCATTCATACAACATCAAAAATGTGCAAATTTGGCGCCGTTGGAAAGATATTCCCAAGGGATTTTCAACCATATAAAAAACACATCCTAACTCTTCTTGAGCTGAGAGTTATGACTATTTGAAAATGACCAAAAACTCACTTTTACACCAGATTTCCCTATTTATTTCCAAAAATGATTGTTCTTTGTTTCTTAGCTTATTATTAGTTATTTCAAGTTGAGAGATGTTACAATATCTCCTTCTTGAGAAAATTCGTCCTCGAATGAGAACTCTTTCACTAAGCTAAGGGTAGTAACATCATTTCAGCACCTAACAACAAAATCAAATTACAGCCTGCTTACACAGTCTTATAAAGTGCTAAGAAGAGAATTTAGTACCTTGATCTGCATTCTCTCCGGATTTGAAGAGATGTGGATATATCCTCTTTATATCCTCTTCAGCTTCCCAAGTTGCTTCTTCAACAAACTGATTCCTCCAAAGGACTTTGATTGATGCAACTTTCTTTGTTCTCAACTTGCGAACTTGACGATCCAAAATATGAAATGGAACCTCTTCATAGGATAAGTTATCCATAACCCAACATCCTCAGTTGGTACAATCAATCCAGAATCACCCAAGAATTTCTTCAACATAAACACATGAAACACTGAATGAACTGCTTCTAACTCTTGGGGTAACTCCAACTCATATGCTACCTTGCTAACCCTCTTGAAGACTCTATAAGGTCCAATATATCGGGACTAAGTTTACCCTTCTTACTAAACCTCATAAAGCCCTCCATCGGTGAAACTTTCAGGTACACCCAATCATCCACCACAAACTCTAACGGTCTTCTCCTAACATCTGTGTAGGACTTTTGGCGACTCTGTGCCGTCTTCAATCTTTCTTGAATAACCTTCACCTTCTCCATAGCTTGGTAAACTAGATATGGTCCTATCAGCCTACTTCACCAACTTCAAACCACTGAATATGAGATCTGTATCTTCTCCCATAAAGAGGTTCATATGGAGCCATTTGGATTCTTGAATGGTAACTGTTGTTGTAAGAGAACTCAATGAGAGGTATGTGATCATCCAAAATCACTTTGAATTCGATCACACAAGACCTCAATATATCCTCCAAAGTCCGAACAGTATGTTCTTCTTGTCCATCCGTCTGTGGATTAAAAGCAGTACTTAGGTTCACCTTTGAACCCAAACCTTTCTGGAAGGATTTCCAGAATTGAGCACTTCTATATGAAATAATGGAGATCAGAACTCTATGAAGTATTACCACTTCTTGAAGGTACAACTTAGCATAATCTTCAACCGAATAGGTAGTCTTTACCGGCAAGAAATGGGCTGACTTTGTCATTCTATCGATAATTACCCAAATAGAATCATGTTGCATGCGAGACCTTGGCAAGCCTGTGATGAAGTCCATATTGATTATATCCCACTTCCATTCTTGAATTTCTATAATCTGAGCCAAACCTCCAGGCCTTTGGTGTTTAACTTTCACTTGTTGACAATTTGAGCACTTGGCAACAAACTCAACAATATCTTTCTTCATGCCTTCCCACCAATATACCACTCTCAGATCGCGGTACATCTTGGTAAAACCCAGATGAATGGAATATCTGGAGCTATGAGCTTCCTCCAGGATCCTCTTTTGGAGTCCATACACCCTAGGTACACATAATCTACCTTGGTACTTCAGCACACCATCTCCCCATTGTTCAAAAGCCAATACTCTTTGGTAATGGACAATTGCCTTCAAGTTAAGCGAAATGGGGTCTTGATCTTGCTTCTCTTTCATCTCTGATACTAATGATGACTCAGCCCCACTGGTCACCACTACTACTCCTTCTGTGGAATCCATAAGTTTGACTCCAAAACGTGCAAGTCTGTGCACATCTTTAGCCAACTCCCTCTTTCTTCTTCAACATGGGAGGTACTAACCATGGACAACCTGCTCAAGGCATCAACAACCACATTAGTCTTACTTGGATGGCAAAGAATACTCATATCATAATCCTTGAGTAATTCTAATCACCTTCTTTGTCAGAGATTTAGCTCTTTCTAAGTGAACACATATTGGAGGCTTTTGTGATCAGTGAATATGTCAAACTGAAAACCCTACAAGTAGTGACGCCATATCTTCAAAGCAATTACTACTGCAGCCAATTCCATGTCATGAGTTGGATAATTCTTCTCATGAACCTTCAACTATCTAGAGGCATAAGCTATAACCTTGCCATTCTGCATTAACACACAACCCAAACCAACTCTCGATGCATCACATTACATGAAAAAACCTTGAGTACCCTATGATAAGGTCAAGACCAGAGCGGTAGTCAATCTCCTTTTCAATTCCTGAAAACTTTTCTCACAAGCTTCAGATTATTGAAACTTGACTGTCTTCTAAGTTAGCTTGGTCAAAGGAGATGATATAGACAAAAACCCTTCAACAAACCTCCTATAATAGCCAGCCAAGCCCAAGAAACTCCATATATCTATTGGTGATGTGGGTCTAGTTCAACTCTGGTGTCAACTCTATTCCCATCACCGGAAACAATGTGGCCTAAGAACGCCATAGACATTAGACAAAACTCACACTTGGAGAACTTGAAATATAGCTCCTTATATTTCAAAGTCTGTAGAATAATGCTGAGGTGACTAGTATGATCTTCTTCATTCCTTCAATAAACCAATATGTCGTCAATGAATACAATGACAAACAGGTCTAAGTTAGGTTTGAAGACTCTGTTCATAAGATCCATGAATGCTGCAGGTGCATTTTTCAAACCAAAGGACATAACTAGAAATTCATAATGCCCATATGTGGTTCTAAAAGTTGTCTTTGGAATATCACATTCCCTAACTTTAAACTGATGATAGCCTGATCTGAGATCGATTTTCGAGAAGCAAGAAGCACCTTGAAGCTGGTCGAAAAGATCATCTATCCTCGGAAGAGGATATTTATTTTTGATTGTCACCTTATTCAATTGGACGTAATCTATACACATTCTAAGGGATCCATCTTTCTTTCTGACAAATAAGAGCGGAGCGCCCCAAGATGAGACACTTGGTTGAATGAAGCCTTTATCTAACAAATCTTTCAGCGGTTCTTTAAGCTCTTTTAACTCTACTGGTGCCATTGTGTATGACGGAATAGAGATAGGACGAGTATTATGAATGATGTGTATGCCAAACTCTTTCTCTCATTTGGGAATTACTCTCAGTAGATCATCAGGAAAAACTTTGGAAACTCTTTCACTATAGGGACTGGCCGAAGGGAAGGTATCTCAGCAGTTGAGTCTCTAACTCGGACTAAGTGATAGATATGCCCTTTTGAGACTAACTTTCTCGCCTTTAGGTACAAAATGAAATGAACCTTAGGCACTGCTGAACTACTAGTCCACTCTATATGTGGCTCATTAGGAATCTGGAACTTGACAACTCTATTGACGCATAACAGGCATGAAGGAAGTCCATGCCTTGAATGACATCAAAATCTACCATGTCTAACTCTATTAGATTAACCATGATGTTCTTATGATTGATGGAAATAGGAAAATCACGATAGACTCTTTCCGCTAGAATAGTCTCCCCAAACAGGTGTAGACACACAAAAGGGTTCGCTAAGTTTTTCAGGAAGAATCTCAAACTGATTTGCAACATAAGAAGTTACAAAAGATAAACTTACTCCTGGTCCTAACAAAGCATAACCATCAAAAGTAAAGACTTTGATTATACCCATGACAACATCTGGAGAGTTTTCTTACTCTTAGCGACTAGTGATTGCATAGTGACGATTTTCCCCTCGAGGTAAAACCCTATCTGGTGGAGAAACTGATGAAGATTGGTATCTATTGCCCGGATTTCATCCTCCCTACCTACTCTTAGGACAATCTTTCATGTAGTGTCCCTCTTGACCATACTTGAAGCAACCCGACTTGCCATAATGACACTTACCGGCATGGTTTCTACCACACCTACAACAAGCAGGAGCCCAACTACTATCTTGTGCCACACTACCTTGGGATTGGGCTGGTCTAGCCTTGTGGTTCTTCGAATTTTGGCCATTATACTCACCTATGTTTCTTTGCTCAAGAGAACTAGCAGTTGATGGTGCATGCCCTTTCTGTTTTTGAAACTATGGTTGACTCGAACCACCTTTCTGTTGCCCAAACTCATTTCTGGTCTTGGCCTTCTTTATTTTGTACTCTTCTCTATCCCTCAGCTTTTCCTCTTCAACTTTCTGCACATAGATCATTAGCCTGGATATGTCAATGTCAGCAATCAACATTGCAACCCTACCTTCTTTGTTTGATGCACGACCCAAACCAAAAACAAACAAACTCATTCTGCTTCTCATATCCTTAACCATCTCCAGAGCATAGCGGGAAAGTTGGGTGAACTTTAACCCATACTCATGAACACTCAAGGAGTCCTGTTTCATGGTAACAAACTTTCGTGCCTTGCTTCCTTTAGTTCTTGGGGAAAGAAACGCCCCAAGAAGGCTTCTTCAAAGCAAAGCCAACTTGGATGTGGTTCATCCTCCGCTCTACCATCCTTCCAGTGATCAAACAAGGTTCTAGACACACTCTTCAGTTGATATGAAACTAACTCAACCCCTCGCAGTGCCAACCACATGCATCACACTGAACACCTTCTTCAACTCTTCCACAAAGTTTTCCGGATCCTTAGTAGTGCTCAAACCTGTGAAGCTTGAGGGATCCATCCTCAAGAATTCTGAATCAGCCTATTCTTGTCGAGCTCCTCTTTGTTGCTCGACTTGGTTGGTCACAACTCGACTCAGCATCCGGATAACCTCACGAAACTCAGAACTAGTGACCTCCCCTTGAGGTTGCAATTCTGGAGCATTGGGTAACTCCTGTTCCAGAGCTTCTACATTTCTTCTAGCTGGACAACCTCTTGCTGCTTTTCGTGGAGGTATTGTTATCTGAAACACATGTAAGCACGAATTAGAGAGAGACTTTTAGATATAAACTCTAACGCACGAAATGAGTATGAAAGAAGTGAGGAATTCCTAAATGTTGTAGCCTCCTAATCATAGATGTGGCACACTTCACACAGATGATTAAGAATCTACAGACACAACTTTATAGACTCCCTAAGACTTTTAAACTCTCTGCTCTGATACTAAGTTTGTTAGGCCCCAAGCCAACACCCTGGGCGGGACTGACACTCTGTGTCCATTGGTGGCCTCGAGCAAACCCCTGGCTTGGCTTACTTAACTCAGTGGAAGACTAAACTTAGATTAATATAACATTAAAGAACATTTTCAAGGGGAAAATACTTAAAATGTAATAATTTATCCAAAATGGCACTTGAGTCTCAAAGTTAAAGTATATGAAATGTAAGATAAAAGACACATCAAACTGAACAATTTAACTAACTCTCTATCTATAAAGTGTCTAAACTGACTGAGATGAATGTCGGGACAAACCCCGCAACATTCTATTGAACTAACTAGAAAGCGAAAAAAAGATCCTCCGGAATGTAAGGAGGCTCACCACTGACCTTGGAGCTCAAACTGGATCAATGAAGCACTGCGTACTGATCCTGGTTACCTGTGTCTGCATCATAAGACAATGCATGCCAACTGGCATTAATACACTGAATGTACGAGTATACGAGTTTGAATGCTAAACGCAACTATAAGGCTTGAAGGGAGTAAGAGTAAACTTACCTTGGCTCTACTCAACTTAAGAAGTCATAATTCAATATAAAGCAATAAAGACAAATGAAATATAAGGAAAACTTAAAAAAACAGTGTAAATACTTAGTTCATTAAAGATAAAATAATAATAAACTCAACTTTACTTATATATGAAAGTAATATAAGTTTAGTGGGAGATCCTCTAATCGACAACCATCACTATGAGCTTAGTGAGGATAAAACGTATTACCTCACACTGCAAGAGGACCGCTCTATACCTTGCCTTCGGTTTAGAACCTTAGCTACTAATATGAACTCGCGTCGCCATATCGGTGCTCAATACTACTCCCAAAATACTTAGCTCATATGTTTTTTAAAACAACTTCTTCTCTAGTTAGAGATAATTGCTTAAACTTACTTTCAAAAGCTTTCTTGGAAATCATAGTTTCCTTTCTCTTTTACTAAAACTAGCCATAGGCTCTGTGGAAGTCTAGCTTCCTATTTTTCTCTAAAGTTTGAGAACATTTTTTTTTTAACTCTTAGGGACTACTTAGTTCCCCTGGAACTCTTGAGAAGTGAACTCAACTTGTTGCTCTTTGCTTAACTTGAAACTTAACTCTAAGGGAATTCTTAGTTCCCTTATAGCTTTTGAGAACTTAACTCAACTCTTTCACTCTTTGCTCAACTCATTTCTTGAACCTTAAAACAAAGTTAAAATGTTTTTTAAGGCTCTGGAATGCTTTAGGAACTTACTTTGACTTGCTTCTTAACTTTTAGACTTGACTCTTAACTTCTTTGACTTTGATCTTAACTTCTCTTGAATTGGATTTTTTTTGGATTCAAGAATTATTATCTCATGTTTATGGATGATTTCATGATGTTTAGCTGTACTTTAGAGTGTTAAAATCAATTAGAATAAACGAAAATATGGGGGGAGAAATGGGATTTCCAGGTGACTGTGGCGCTCTGAGAGGCTTGGGGCGCCAGAGCCTTACATACATAGGCTGTCCTCTGATGCTCTGGCCAGTGCGGCATGCTAGGGACTTGATGACAGAGTCAGTCTTGAGGGGCTCTGGTAGGTGCGGATCCCGAGGGCCTGTCAGATGGGTTTTCCAACTTTTCTTCTCCGATTTTCAACTCTAAGCCTCCCAAACTTCCATGGATCTTCCCCCAAATACTTAGGATCTCTAATATACTCAATAGCCAATAATTTAGACTTGTAAAAAAGCCCGGAAACATGAATCACAAACCACTAAAGGTACACTACGATTCTTCCAACAAGATTTCAACAATTGTTCATCAAGAACTTCAAGATTCATCATTTAATCAATACATAACTTGCTGAATTAAGCACATTGTTGTATGGATGAACAAATCCACACAGAAAGATCTCACATACCTCGATAGGGATCACCCTTGACGAATTCCACTAGAGAAACCTTAGCGTTCTTGAAGAATTATTGATTTTCCTCTTCTCTTCTCTTTTCTCCCAAGCCTCAAGTGTTCTTAACTTTTCTAAAACTGATTTGTGACTTGGTTTTTCTCCTAATAAACCCCTAAAAGAAATTAGGAAATACTAGGGTGAAAATACTATTTACCCTTACTAAAATCCGGATTGGATTCCTCATCAGCGCAACAACCCAAATTCCGAAAGGCATATCTCTCTCATACGACATGGAAAATGTGCAAACTCGGCACCCCTAAGATATTTCCAACCATATAAATAAATCACCCTAACTCTTCTTGAGCTGGGATATATGAATGTTTGAAAATGACCAAAAACTAACTTTTACACTTAGGAAATTTTCCAGATTTCCTTATTTATTTTCAAAAATGATTATTCTTGGTTTCTTATCTTATTATTAGTTATTTTAAGTTGTGAGATGTTACAAGAGGTTTTACAATATCTTCCAATGGGGAACGTTCATTGTGAAATGGAACTCAAACTATCACAAACAGAGTAGGAAGAAACTAATGTCCTAATCATTAATGCAACTTCATCAAAATGCACAAAACCAACGAGGAACCTCAACTTTAATAAATAACATATGAAAAAAATCTTTTCCATAAGGTCTATGTGTACTCATACTCAAATTCACATAAACATGAATCAATCAAATAAATTAAATCATAGTTTTGGAAATCAATTTTTTTCATGAGCATGCATGCATGAGGAAACATGAGGATAACTAAGACACATGAGTCCTAAAGAGTGAACCATAAGGGCTAAGGCCTCAAGGTAGACTCAAAGATAGAAGTAAAAATATAGGGATACTAAGACATCTCATCTCCTTCGAATTTTTCACACACCAAACCATAATAAGGAAATCTTCTAAAATCGACATGAATCTATTCTGTTACCAACCTTGAAGCACACTCTCACCCTTATGTCTTCTCCCACACCCCCGACACCCGAGCCTCATTTTCTAACTAGTACCCTTAGTTGAAAACGATTACCTCCATCGGACCTTGAATATAATAAATCACCATTATCCTTTCTTTCTCTCTTTGAATCCCTAGTTTTCTCCTTAATTTTCTCTTTTTATATTTTTTTGTGCATGAACCATAAACCGGGAGACATCCAACTCCTTAACAAGCATGGAAGTAGGAATTCTTTGACCACTAAGTTGGAATGACCCGACATAAATTTACTCATCCTTGCCCTTGGATCGACAACTATAGTTGAAGCATATTTAGACAATTATGTGAATTTTAAAGCATACTCCTCCACACTCATATCCCCTTGATGAAGGTTAATGAACTCAAGTACCTTTGCCTCCCTCATATCAAGGGGAAAAAACCTATCAAGAAAAGCAACCTTAAATTTCTCTCAATCGAGAGGACCCTCATATACCTCCCTCTCTTTCTTCTATTAGTTGATCAAACATGAGAAACACCCTTAAGTTGATAAGCGACTAATTTCATTTTTCCACCGGCGTTACTCCCATGATCACCAACACCTTATATGCCACATTTATGAACTCTTTAGGATCTTCCTCGACATTAGACCTATGAAATTCAGAAGGATTCATCCTAGTAAAGTTTCTCAGTCTAGTTGCCGAAGTACCCATATTTGGGTTCACGGGAGCCACAAACTCCATATTTTATTGAGCAGTTATAACTTGGGACAATACATGAAATACGGCTTGAAACTCATCATTAGTCACTTTCTCAGCAAAAGGGTTGACCAACACTTAGGGAACCCCTTGTCTCACATTTTCATGAATATTTCTTTTACGGTAATCCTTTGTGGAGGCATATTCTAGAAAGCATATATAGAGGTTACAAGAGAAGGACATCTTGAGTTACACTCTATCACATGCCTTTAGGTTAATGAAAGAAGTGGAGTTTGCTAATCCTTTTATAGATTCTTATTAATTAATGTGACGCACTTCAACCTCATGAACAATACTCTACTCAATGTGGCTTATGAGACATCCTACGACCTTTCTAAACCTTGTACTCTGAATACCAAGTTTGCCATGATCCAAAGTAGATCCTAGACGTGACATGATGTATAAGACCCCGAGAGGTCCCACACAATCCACTTAGAATACATAAATAATATAATATAATCTAATGAGTTTATGTAACATTTATATCATAATAGGGTTTGTCAAAATGAAGCGAAAGCCTACATAGTCTCAAAAGCCATCTATTACATCAATAGTGATCATAATGTAACCCGTAAAAAGCCATCTATTACATCAATAATGATCATAATGTAACCCGTATATCTGATAAAAATATAAAGAAAATAATCAATAAAGGTTCGGTCCTCAAAACATGAGTAGTTACAAATCTTTAATATCTACTAAGTGTTACATAACCACGAAGATGTGGAATAAGACGTCGAACCTACATTAGTAAAACAATATCAAAGAGTATGAGTTAGCACAAAAATGTTTAAATTATAAAAGCAATGCATAAAAGTTATGAAATCACGCTAAAATGAGTTTTCATAATATTCAAATACCAAGTCAAAACATAAAATAAGAGGGTTAGAAAACTTAAATCATAATCATGGTCAATGCATGTAAAATAATCTTTGAACACATGTGAAATACTTCTTGAACTATCTAAGACAATCATCCTATGGGGTACATATGTATGAAATAAGGAGATATCTACTAGAAACATTATCTCTAGCTACGGGAGATCTTTCATCTCAATATTCTCTCGGTGCAAAGCATAAATCTCACAGAATAGTTATCAAGCTTTACTAACATATCATTAAGAGACATCGGTATTCACCACTTGTCTTATCATAGGTTAGCTTTTAGACCATGCATGAGAAAATCTTTCACCATCCATGATTTTTTTGTAATAGCTTTTAGCTATAGTCATTCACTTCATGCTAGAAATGCCCTACTACTAATGGGAATAATTTTGAAATTGTGATCTATAATCATTGATGGCATATTTGGGTACCGTACTAACCAACACCTAATTGTAACACTCCGAAAAACTAATGAACTAAGCTAGAGCCTAATATGTAGTCTAGTAGCCTAGATAGGGTCTAACGTAAATATAAGAGTTGTAAAATCTATCCGACTTAGTACTAATATTTTAGGAACTAAACGTCAAGGCATGAACCCCCTAAGGACCCTCCAAGAGTCCTTGAGGAGGATTAAGAGGCTACCCAAAAACGTGTCAAAAGTAGCTTGACCCACAAAATAGGCACCCACATGCCGTGGGTGACCCATGCCCCATAGGTGGGGGTCGTGGGTCGAGGCTAGACCTCCCCCAACTCTACAAAGTCTTTGAAACAAACTACGAACATGTAGTACAAGTCATGGACCCACTCACGCCCTATGGGTGGGGTCTTGTGAGTGAGGGCTGGACCTTGGCCAAAATTAGGAGCCACAGACCCAATCCACAAGTGAACACTATGGTTCGTGGGTCCATCAATGCCTCGTGGGTGGGGGTCATGTGTAACACCCCGAACTCAAAACAGACCAAAATCAAATTTTCAGAAAAAATTGCAGGTCCAATCGACGGTTACCATCGACAGAATGTAGTCTGATATACGGTCCGTACTACAGGTCCGTATATTATCACTGCAGCCCTCCCAAATTTCAGCTCAGCAAAATTGACTAAGTCTCGACCCACAGACGGACCGACAGTACGTAGGTCATACTACGGTCCGTCGATGGTGTCCATGGATTGAGACTCTTACTACCCAGCCTCTGACACGAAATACGGATGACCAGCGCGGACCTTAGTTCAATCTACGGTTCGTAGGTGAAAATTAGCAGTCAGTTAGGAGAGAAATGCTGTTGGGTCAACTTCAAATGGTCATATCTGTTAGCATGAAATGAATTAGGTGTCCTAATGACATATCAAATGATAGATAATTGAATTGTCTTTTCATAGCCATCGAGTTTGCTAAAATCCAACCTCCGAGTTAAAGGTTATTCCCTTTTTAGTGAAGGCTTGTCGAGCAGACCCAAATGACGGACCTTCGATTGAACAACAGCTCGTAAGTTTAGGTCGTCGCTTGGTCCAATAAAAACTAACTCAGGGGTCTTTTTGTCTTTTCCTACTTTGTTTAAACCCTAAGATACGTATTTTAAGACCTAAATCATCAAATTTTAGTCAGTTTAAGCCTAGAAACATAACAAGAACTTACCTAAGTCAAAATCATAAATCAAAACATAGAAAATTAGAAGCAAGAAAGGAGAAAAAGGTCAAGAACCCTAGTTCAAGAACACCACAACATTCCAGTAGTTCCAGCCCCGAAATCTAAATATTTCTCCGTGGATATCATCATCAGGTATGTGGGATTTCACTAGTGGGTTCCTTTCACTTATTAGATACCTAGTTGAGTCAGTTTTTGATTCTCTTATCATGATTAAACCTAAGGTCTCTGGAATTACAAAAGATTATCATAAATTAGTTAAATATATGTTCCAAATCAGATTGTAAAGTTATTATTCAGTTTATCGCATGAATTTCAGAACCCTAGCAATATATTTCTTTAGTTCTTGAATTACACATGCTAGGCCAGATATTTCAGTTACTTCAGATATACATGCCTCAATTATTAATGCATCATTATCAGTTGTTGCATTCTCAGTTTGCATGTTCTGTTTTGAGCTATCTAGTATTTACATAAATTCAGTCATATTGTCTTAATCACTTTATTCATTGAGAGTAGCATAATACCGAGTTGGACTAGAGTTCGGCTTACCCAATTAATCCTAGATCTACTAGGCAAGTAGATTGTAACTTCCCTCTGTGGGCATCAATTTAGTGATCACGCCAACATGCCTTTATACCTTTGGCAGGGTATGGTGGGTCCTCTTGATAGGGCGTATATATCGGACTCCATATTTAGCTCATGTGGTTTTATTATCGTTAATTAGTAGCTCCCACAGTTCAGTCAGACTCTCTTGCATTAACCATATTTACAGATCAGTTAGTATTCAGTCTCAATATATTATAAATTTGGTCATTGCATCTAGTTAGCTCATAATTCAGTACATATCATGTTCAGATTACTATACTTGCTTTTGTGCTTATTCAGTTATGATTTATTTCAGCTTTACACTATCCTACATGCTCAGTACCTTTCAAGTGCTGTCTCATACATGCGCTACATCTTCTCGTGATATAGGTTCAGGTTCTCAGCATTCAGATCACACTTAGGTCGATTTCTGATCTCCAGTTTAGCAGAATCAGTGGTGAGTTCTCATTCCGCGAGGACAATATTCATGAGTTATTTCTAGTACTTTAGTCCTTTAGTTTCAGTTTTTGCTAGACTAAGTTTGGGCCTGTCCCAGCATTTATAATTAGTTAGAGGCGATTTTCAGACATAGTTAGTTTCAACTTAGCATTGAGTTAATATTTTCCTTGTATTAAACTCATCATTATTTCAAATATCTCAGTTATAAAATATGGGTATTCCCCATCTTTTCATTTTAAATTATGATTTAGCTTTCGCATCAGTTATTTTCTTTAGTATGCTCATTATCATGCCATCAGGATTAGCTTGGGATCACTTGTGGTCCTAGGTCCCGTGTTTGCGTCTCGGGGGTAGCTCGGGGCGTGACATCATGGATGAGGCCTATAAAGTTGCCTTAGATACAACCTAGGGTGGGTTAAATTAGGTAAATTCTATTTGAATTATTAAAGGGTGGGACAATTTATATTATTTTTTTGGACATATATAAGTAATTATTAAATATTAACCACCATTTTTTACACCTCACAACTCACAAGACTCAAAACACAACCAACTCCTATCTCCAAATATTCTCTCTTTAAAAAAATCCATTCAAGAGCAAGAACAAGGTCAAGCTTAGGGTTGAAGGACCATACTTTCTTCTTCAAATTCGTGTGCAAATCTCCCTAAAGGTATGGAAGTCTCTATTTATGAACAGTTTCCTTCCATAAAGCCCTTCAAAACTCTATTTCTCAAGTTGATATTCTCTAAAACCTAGGTTTTTCAATATATGGCATGGATTCACTTTCAAACGATTTCAATGTGTTAATTGTCTTATATTATGATCAATTTGATGAATTACTACTGTTTTTCTAAGGATTTTTATCTAAGAATCCCTGATCTTCTAGGTTTCTTTAAATTGGATCTTGAAGTAGATAGATGGGTCTTTATTTGTAGATTGTATTCGAATTATGAATGTGATGGATTGTTAGAATTAGGTTATTATACATGTTCAATTAAGTCACTCTAGAGATATTGATGAATAGTGATCTATAGACCTTGAAGGGCAAAGCATGAGAACTAGTTATATGTATGAGACTTGTGTGTATTCATTATATTGCTTTGAGAGTAAAAGTGCTTCTATTATGATATAATTATGGTATTGTTGCAATATCATTCTCCCCACACCCTTACACATGATTATGCATGAGTTTTCTATAACTATAATAATGTTGTTCTGTTGATTGAAAAAATATTCACATGAAACACTATGAACGTAGTTGAAATGTCATTCTCACCTAATAAATCAATGAGCTATCATGATACCATATTGGTTTGAGTGTTATGGAATTCTTTCATGCACATGAACTTAAGTAAAAACTTAACTTGATTATTTAAGGAAATTATTTTTAGCACCGAGTGGATATGAATATGAGATGGAAGCTTTTATGCAAGTTAGTCCGACTTTTTCATGGGTTCCTTTTACTTTAGTTAGTCTAGGCTCCCAACATGGCTATCTCATGATATGGAAACTTTTTACCTCAATTAGTCGGGGTTTCTAGTAGCAATCTCCTTATCCCAAAAATATGTGCCCACATAGGTCTTTAGCTAGTGGATCCACCTAAATTCTAAACATGTTAGTTCCACCTTAGGCAAGTAGGACACCTATTTTTGATGTGGGGCATGCCACCGAATTCTATGTATGTCACATGGTCTATGTCAGTTAAGGCTATATTTCCCTATATGACATGAACAAGAACAATAACATAACTATGAACAAGAACATGAGTTATGTACTATGGTTCCTCAAGAGGTTCTACTTAGTATAAATGGGGGTCTAAGACTTAATTCATGCATTGCACAAGTAGGCTTGGAGAGTGATTGTGGTATGTGATTCAATGACATGACACTTTATGAGTTAATGCATGCTTTACATAAACTATGAATATGAAGACGAACATGAATTGTACTTATGACTTCTTGATGAGCCTTGCTTAGTGCAAGTGGGGGTATGGTACTTCACTTATACATTATACATTGCACAAGTAAGACTCATAAAGGTGTTATGGTGTGATTTACTTATACTATAAAGATATATGAATCCATATATGCATGATATGAATGATTACTATGAGTGACTTTACTTATTACAAGTTGTGAGCATGAATATCTCCTTACTCATGTATATTGGTTATGGATGAGGCAAATGTAAGATATGTATGTTGTTGGTGACCTAAATGTGGTACTTAGCATTTGGTAGGGTTATGGGATATTACCTTTGCATTGCACTAGTGTGGCTTTAGGTTGCTTATGTGTTGGTTTGACTTATGTTCCTTCACAAATATGCATGATGACTTTTTTAAACTTGATAAAACCATGGTTTTAACTAAATGTACCGTTTGAGCATGTTTTAAGGATTTCTATCCAGGGCTTCCATACTTAGTACAATATTTGTGCTAACCCATATTTTCTACTTTTTCTATAAGTGTAGGTTCTGGTCATTGAGGTTTTTCCTCTTTTGAGTGAAGCCTGGATGGACTATTCTCCAAGCTCGGTGAGTCCTCATGGTTTGAGGACAAGAAATTATTCATTTCTAGTTCCTTTTGTATTTCTTATTTTCAAGACTATGTTATAAAGGGCTGTGACCCTAAGATAGTATCAATTGTATTAGATAGTTGAGACAAGCCCTAGACTTCTATATTGGTTTTATGAATGAAATACTTCAATTGTAATTTTTTTTAATTCTACATCATTTCTTTTTGTTATGTCCATGATTATGCTAAGTGCTTGTACGAGACCCCTTCTGGAAAATTACGCCGTGTTACATCTAGGGTATGCCTGGGTCATGACAATAATTTAGGAAAATATCCCAAAAGGCAATGAGGACAATTCGAGATGTTATTCATATCATGTGGCCATTCTTCATAGAACATATAGATATCTCATCTATAAGCTTGTTTGATTTATAAACATACTTTCATAAACATGCATTCTTTTTAATAATTCATAAGATTTATCATGTTTTCTAAGTCAATGCATCCTCAATTTCATTTACATAAACTCATCAAAGGAACATGCATATCTTCATCAATTCACCTTTAATGGGTTTCAATCAAAATCATGAGTTATGCATGGGTTCATGGGAAATTAACTTAAAAATACTCAATTACTTTAATTAATGTGTCACATCCGAGGAGCACCCCCAGAGGTAACATGGCGTACTTGACCTCTAGGAGGTCTTATACCAGCCCATAGTTATTGTTCAATTTATCTCTTTCAACTTGGATCCCATGAGGCGGACCTTGGAAAGTTTTAACATAAGCAGGAGGGATTCGCAGATCTTCCAGACGTAGAGCGCGCAGGGCTTTGAACCCAAATACGTTACCTACAATGGAAGTAAACATATTGGTAACGGAACCTTCTTCAAAAAGGTCTAAAGGGTAAGCTACATAAGCAATATATTGATCTTTTTCTCCAACAACGCGCTCGATGCGGTAGCATCGCCCTTTGTAACGATCNGACTTTAAAGTAAGCTAAACATTAGGACAACCTTAGACTTAAAGATTCCTTTCCTTGAGCTTGGAAATCACATATCAAGCTCCTCAATCATATAGACATCCTTTAAGCATCCATAACCTACACTTTGTGTAAAAAGTAGAGAAGAATGGAGTTAGTACAAGAATGCACTAAGTATGGCAACCATGCAAAAACATGCGTTTAAAAGGGACATTTTCTTGAAATCATACTTCATGCCTTTTTGAGTAAATCTTCATAAAACCTTTATACAATAGGATTTATATCATTCACATACTTCATATAGACATATTCAAGGTCCAAATATCGTATAAGATCACACATAGAATTTAAGCCATATTTGGGGTCACTTTACAGTGAGCTAGTTCTACTTTACAGTGAGCATTTTCTTCTTTACAGTGGGCATTTTCTTTTTTTAATTCATTAATCTCCCAATTAACCCTCTAGTGATACTTGGTGCAATTCATCACCTTAAGGCCACAGGTAAACCATAAATACATTCATTACAAGTCAACACATATCATCATAGAAGTATAGTACATGATAAACACATTTAAGCCAAGACCTTAATGACTTTACAGTAAGCAGCATCAACTTGCACATATACTAACTTCACTTTACATCAATGCATTATAAGACCTTACTCATAATCCTACTCTAAGTCTACTAGTGCAATGTATATGTGAAGCCCCATAACCTCACACATACTTAGTAAACTAATCATAAGACCACAAGCCTCAACATCCAATTCATACATCAACATAGTAAATGAAGACACTTCATTCATGTCAAGCAAGACCTTTATCATATAATCATTATGACCAACATAGTGCATATAAGGACAAGACCAACTCATATAGATCCATTACGACTCATACCATGCACTTCATCAAAACAAGTAGAAAATTTCTACAAAGTCATGCATAAGGAACATATCAATAGACACATGCATTAGAACACCTTCCTAGGACTTCACTCAAGAGTCACTTGTGCAATGCATAGGTGAAGTCCCATACCCCCATGTACACTAAGTAACTACCCTTAGATTATCCTAGTTAGAGTCCTTACTTTACTTCTATTGTCCATTTTACTTTAGGGAAACTATAGCCTTAACCGACAATAATACCATGGGTGCTAAACATGGAATTTGGTGTCACCTCCTCACACCAAAAGAGGGTATCTTACTTGCCAAGGTAAGACATTAGTATCATGCTATCATATTAGGTGATATCACTTGCTAGATCCTATGGGGAAACATAGTTATGGAAACTTGGATGCATCATAGAAACATCAACTCTATGCTCTTGGGCTATGAGTCTATCCACCTCATGAGGATTATGGTGACCTACCTTCCTCCAATGGGAAGAGACACCTCTCACTTCAAGTTCGCTCGGTGCTAAGCTAAGTTACCTTTATTAAAAACCTTTATTATATTACTTTATAAAACATAGGATTTAGTAGAATCACTTCCCATATGCTTAGCTCATAGGTTATAGATTAGAAGTCCTTTCATCAACCTATATCATGTGAGAAAATCTTTCACATGAACATAGCATATTCAAACACCTATCTAGTTTAGGATACTCTTGAGAACACCTTTTAAGATCCCTTCTATTGACTAGATCATCATTCATGTGTGTGTATACATATATGTGAGCAAACCTTTCACATAACACCTTTAGACCACACATGTTCATACTTTACTTCATTCATGCATAAGTGTACAAGTGTAACTATATGAGCCATGCTTTCATATAAACACATTTAGACACAAGGTATAATCATACTTCATCATACCACATACTTCACATTATGTCATATAAGATGTGTTCATAACATACTCATGCATTCATATCCATGTACATAAGAGACCAAATTTAGGACTATCCTATCAAGGTACACATGTGCAACGCATAGACAAGGTCCCATACCCTTGCCCATACTAGTACACCTATCAAGTCATACTAGTTAAGGGATACATAACATACTTTCATGGACTTAAGGTTAGCATGCATAAGAGTAGACATTAGTGAATATGAGAACTACCTTTCATTTAGACACCATGACGTATACTACTTGTTAGCATGCATGTAGAGTGAGGGTGTGTGTGCATTGGTCAACATGATCACATAATGGCTATCAACACCACATTGGGTAAGCCACCCTCTTAGGACTATAATGCACAACCAAGCATATACCACACAACACAATTTAGCATAGGAGACAAGCGAACTTCATATTACACTTTAAGGCTCCCTAACATTAGCTATTTACACCTTCACATAGGGGTACATAGGTAGGCGTCATCAATCCTTAACACTTCATTAATGGCAGCATCTACACATGATCTTAACATAACCATTTACATGCTTATACAATAGCCATACAACCTAGATCACAACTAAAATAGGAAAGTAGGCATAAGCTTCACCTAGTGTGATCATCATAACCACACACTCATGTATTCATCAATTTTCCTTCAAGGCCATGATCAACACATATATAATGACAATAAATTAAACACCACCACCATAAGTGGACCATACCACACAATGCCATACAAGGCTTCATCAAAAATACTATATAGAAGTAGAGAAATAGAAGAGTGGAGCAATTCTTACCAATCCTTTAGCCTTTGGTCATCATTGACCATTACTACTCTTTCATCAACAATTCAAGTACAGGGCAGCAGCTAAAGTACAATAATAATGAAAGAAATCATCTACAAGTCGCTACAAGATCATACTACAATCTAATACAATACATCACATATATAATAGAAAGTAGAGAGTTATAGATCATTAACCAATTTCCCTAGTCTTGTTCATCAATCATATTTTATCAATAATATACATTTAGGGCAGTATCTAAAGAGATAGTACATCATATCTAAATCATGCTTCATCCACCCTAGAAGATAGATCACAACATACACATTACTCTATCAATCAATAGACTAGAAAAACCTAGATCAATTCATAATTGATAGACTAGAAAAACCTAGTTCAATTAATAAAAACTTTCTTTAATTTGATCATCAAGGATTTATATCCACAATTCATCCACAATATTAAATTAAGGCAGTATCTACAATGATATTTGCATAATCGAAACCCTACACAGTTGTTCTATAATCGAGATCACTGTTAAAACACATAGAAGAATATAGACTAGTCTTTTTCAAATCATCATATATTGATCCACATGGATCATTAATCAACAATTCATCATCAATATACTTAAATAAAAGTATACATGAGCAATTCAACGTAATAGAATCACAAATCCACCAATAACAAGCCATGATCAGAATGCTCATGCAAGGGTTAAATCAAGTTTGGGAAGGGACATGGGTTCATCATGCAATTAGACTGAATTTCACGTTAAAACCGATACATTATCATCAATTCATCATGATTAAGTCTTTGAAAATGTTTTGAGAAAGAATCCATAGCTAGATTGAAAGATTGAAAGTTTGATCATGAAATCTCTTTGAAAACTTTGAGATTAACTCTCTGGATGGAAAGATAACTAGATATGAAGGATCACCATACCTTAATGTGTAAGAAAAACTCTAAAACTTGATGAATAATCCATATAAATCCAAGCTCCAAGTTGTTCTTGAGATTCACCTTCAATGGAGGTTCTAGAGAGAATATTTTTGGAGGGAAAGTCTAATTTTGTAGAAGGGATTGGGAGTGATCATTTATATACACCCAAAAATAACTAAATAAATCTATTAGGGTCAGTTAGGACGTGGGGGAATTTCCCGTTCACCCCTTTAATGAAACAATCGCTAGGCAGAAGTTGCATGCCACCATCGACGCCCAGTATGTCCATCGACGGGTCGTCTGTGGCTTCAGTTAATGGGGTATTGGGCTGTTCTTTGGATGATACTTATCCAGTCTAAGTGAACATCGACGAATTCACCACCAACGGGCCGTTTGTCAACAAACGGGGCGTCATTTGGTTCAGTCAATTGACACTGCCAAGTCTATGTTTGGACAACCTTTGGGTCCTTCTGCTGGGCCCTTTTGCGGGTCCCTTGGGAAGCCATACCTGGGCGTTTTCAACGTAAATATAAACATTAACAAGTCAAGGACCTTCCAAATCAATTTAACCCAAAAGAATTACACACAACATGTCCAAACATGCTAGGGACCAACAAGACACACATGAACGTCTCAAGGGCTAACTTTCGAACGTCTTAGACGTTCTTGTATGTTTTACCTCCGAACTTCATGAAACTCCATACACTGCTTATAAACATCATTATATCGTATAAGGACCTCACAATCTCATGACACACACATAAGCAAAACACATAAGGCCCCTTAGGTGACTAGTCGTCGAACATCTTGGTCGTCCCTTGATGTTTGACTTCCAAATGACTTCAAATCACCCAAGCATACTTTAAAGTATTGAATGAACATGTTAAAAAGCTTATTGGCACAAGTGAGGATCTAGAAACCCTAAATCATTTTGGGGGTCTTACATCAAGCATAAAAAGTCATAAACAATCAATTGGATTAACATTTAAAGTAACCCATGACACAAGAAAAACTAACTTAAATTTGAGATTTCTAACTTGTAAATTGGAGAATTTTGAACCCTATGGAGGAATGATCTCTATAGGTGAATACTATCATACCTTGTATCTCAAAGCCATTAACAAATTTTGTGAATTGGCGGCTTGATCTTGAAATCCTAACTTGAGTTCTTCTTTTTCCTTAGAGAGAAAAATATTTTCAAGGAGGAGATTTATCAAAATTCGAAAATTTACGAGAATGAATTGAGTTTGGGTGATTAGGGGGATTTAAAATTATTATATAATGCTTTGGGTAGAAAGCAAAACAGCGTAGTTTTGAGTTAAAAAATTGGAAAAAGACCCAATAACCTCTGACATAAAACTACCAAATTTTCTCACTCGAAGGCCTAGATGACCTATCTAGACCACCACGGCCCATCTAGCGAGTCGTGAAGTAACATTGCCTGACAATGTATTACTATGTCAGGCATACCTTTTTACTCCTAGCTTGGAATTAGGAAAACGCGGTACCACTCGAAAGAGGACTAAAAGACATTTATTTTGATAGGTTATGAACCACCTTATTCATTTTTTGCTAAAGGATATATTCCTTTTATGCTGAACCTAAACACTAAGTCTGATGAACCCCTTCACGGAAGACCTCATGGTCTATGTGGGGCTTTATGAGCCGTCTAGAAGCCCATGTTCCTTGACCAATGACTAGGGGAGAACCCTTATGATCAAGGCCACTTGATGACCCCTTTGATGACCCATCATCATCACCATGGGCCCTATGGGCTTTCGCCAAGGTGGAGCCTGCTTGAGGCAGGTTCAGTAAACCTACCACAAGCCTATTAACAGATAGTGGTTTCCTTCACGTCCAGTATAGGGCTTTGTAGAGGGTCACATGGTCCACTTTGAGGCTTTTTACTTCTCCACTTTACCTCTTTCTAGCTTTTCAGAAATTCAAGATTTTATATATGAGGTCCCTATAGACCAATTGAATGGTCTATAGACCTTTGTACGAGCTGTAGGAGAGAATCATAAAATGATTCAAGACAATGTGATTTTTGGTATCCCATGTTATATGGTCAGGTATATGATCCATAGAAGCTTGTATGGACCATAGACCACGACTAATGGAAAAAGGTTTTGGACTCAAATGAAAATATGGACTTGGGTTTAACAACTGGACCGATACATGGACGTACTATAGAAGGGTGCTCGTGGTTTGTGCTCATAAATTGGGTCTCTTGTAATGTGTTCAATGATTGACCAATACTCTCTGTATGGTCTTGTACGACTGTACTTAGGGGTCGTAGGTGCTTCCGATAATATTTAAGTTCAGGGTTATTTGGGTCTTGTCGTACTTCTTTAACACCTAACTATGTCGTCTCTAGCCTATATATAACTCATATATCTCTTTTTACTTTTAAAATTCTCCCATTCCCTCTCATTCAGTCAAAATCTTTAGAAAGCTCTCAAAGTTCTCTTTAAATTCTCTCCAAGGTTCCAAGGGAAGTTCTAGGGTTCTTCAAGCTCCAAGTTTTGTTCCGAAATTCCGATTCTTAGCTTACCCAAGGTATGTCTAAGGTCATCAATGGATCCCTTTCCATCCATTGAGTCCCAAGAAGTTCTTAAATTCAACTTTAAGATCTTACCCAAATTCAAGGATTTAGTGTGATTCTTCATGGGTTGATTCTTTATGGATGATTTGATTCAAATGTTTTCCATGGTTTTTCATTCTAATCATGCTATATGACTAGTTTATGATCATTAATTGATGTTTTAAAATTATGCATGCATTAGGAATTGTAGTGACTATGATTCTAGAGTACTTTCAAAGAAAGTATATCATATTTTATTAAATAAGGTTGCTTCCAATTAAAGTATTATTACTATGAAAATTTTTCATGATTTACTCACTTGTGATTGAAGTGTGATTTTACTAAGAAAAGGATTAACATGATTTATATGCTTTAGATTAAAATGTCTTCCATACATCAATTATGTTACGAAATTATTGTATTTTAAATGAAATATTCTTATTATTTATGATGCTTGTGATTGAATTTGAATTACTAGATTCTAACCTTGTCAAATGATAAGATATGATTATGGTATTATGTTTGATGATTTCTAATGACTTCTGCTGGGAGTTTTTACATATCATTGACCGTGTTTGGGCGATTTCCAATGTTTTTGATCTACATGCCCCCTTAGGATGTCCCAATTGGACAATTTATCTATAGATTAGCCTAAGCTTTAGAAAATGGTCCTTACCTTGGCAAATAGAACAATCTTTTTCGGTGTGGGATCAAGAAACTTTATTCCATGTTATAGCTCAAATAATCTATGTCGATTAACCGCAAACACCCCACAAAAGATATGTACTCTTATTTATCTTATGTTTGATAAATATGTCGTGGCTTCTATATTGCATTGACATTTTTATGTTTTATGAACTAAAACATATAATGTGTGGGTAATTTTCACTCATTTAAGCCTTTTCTCTTATGATTTTGTGGCAGTCAAGTAGAAAAAGAGGTCAAATATTCATTGAATTTTATTGATTTTTGGTGTTTGTTGCTTGGAAGGAACTTGATGGAAAACAATGAAAAAAGGAGTTGAATCAAGTAGAAAAACGATCTTGCACCTGTGTGAAAAGGTTTTCTTCTGTGAATGTGTAACACTCTAAAAAGAACTAGGTGAACCTTGAGCCTAACACGTATGTCATGAGGTTATGAAGTTCTAAGATGGTTTATAATACTATTTTGAGACAGTGTCTAAAATTTGGTAGTTCTTGGAGGTGAAACGTACAAGAACGTCCAAGACGTTTGAAAGTTTTGCTTTGAGACGTGTTTTTCTGTTTTAGTGTGCCTTTGTATGCTTTACATGTTTGTTTTAGTTCAAATTGATACAAAAGGTTTCTAACATATCTAGGATTGTATTTGGGTTTGAAACATCCAGGCACGACTTCCCACAAACCACCCTAAGGGTCCTTGAGGAGGACCCAACCTTGGGCTCAAGACTACCAAAACAGTCCCAAACTACGGAGGGCATCGACGCCCCTTTGTCCAATCGACGTCCCATCATTGGGGGAGTATATCCATACTTAGTGTGGGAGATTATCTCCCCTTAATGAAGAGCGTATGACCCAAACCACAGACCTGCAGGATGGTCCGTTGGTGGGTCGACGAAGAGTAGGTGTGTATGTCGATTGACACCTACAGATTTTCTTTATGTATCTCGGCCAAGCAAAGGCCATTTTGAGGATTCTAAAAATAGTTTGGGCGGTTAATTAAGGGGTTTTTGGGTATTTTAAGTAGTTTTATAAGTCTAGAACCCCAAGGCATGTCATTATTCAAAAATCAAATCCCAAACCCTAAAGAAGAACTTTCTAGAACTCCATTGAGCTTGAAACAAGGTGGGAGCTTGGAGCTTGATTTCTCCATCAATTCTCTTTAAGTTTCGTGGATAATCATCATTAAAGGTATGATTTTTCATCCTTGAACTCTCTTTCTTCAAGGATCCAAACATCAAAGTGATTTCGAAGACTTCTCAAAAGATGAATTGTCCTATTTTGATATCTAACCATGGGTTCTTGCATAAAACGTTTTCAATCAACGATTTGTGATTTAATTTATGTTAATTAGATGATTTTTATAAATCAAAAATTCCATCAATCCATGCAAATCATGATTTCCTTATTTTGACTATATTATGGGTGATTTGATCATGTTTTGTTGAATTATATAGTTGAGATTGAAAGGATATTTGATGATATAGCACAATGAGATCAAAGATGATTTGTATTGTTGAAGATGACCTAGCCTATCTATGATTGAATTAATATGTGTTGAGATTGCAATGGATCAGTGAATGAGTATTTATTTACAAATTTGTCCATTCTCAATTATACCTTACTTGCTTAGATCTTTTTACAATCGTAATTGTGTTGTTCAAAACAATCTTATATTGATAAATATCTATTATTAAGTTTAGATTATAACTATTAGCTTATAGTTCTTTGTCTTATGAACCGTCAATAAATTTGTCCTTGTGGGATTCGATCCGGACTCTCTTGTTGGATATTTTTATCGCCGATGACCACTTACTTCTTAAACTTATTTGAGGGTAATTTGAGCGTTACAAAAAATGGTGCCGCTGCTGGGAACAATTAGGCTTATTAAATTAATTTTGGATCTGACGTTTAGTTGTTTCTATCTAAATTGTAAATAGTTATATTTACTTTCTTTCTGTTTTGCTTCTATGACTCATTCTGATAACAATAAAATGCTTTTGTTGGTAAGAAATTAGTGTGGTGAATGAATCTTGGCTCATGATCTTGATCCTAAGGCTTGAATATGGTGAAAAGCTTCTACCTCTAATGTCCCAATTGAGGGATGATCTTCAAAATTTGCACCTAACTCGGTGTTTTGAGATGATCTAACTTAGATAAAAAATCACAACTTTAGAGTTATTTGTGAGAACAAGAATCGGGGTATGTGCTTCTCCTTCTCAAATGGCCAACAAGAGTGATGTAGGTTTGAGTCTTAATAACAAGGGGTTATGATTAATATATATGAAATCTTTTGTATTTGCAGCCAATTCAAGACAATAAAATGATAAAATGACGAAATGAAAGAAACAATACTAGAGTTGCAAGAAAAAGTCAAAAGGACCAAGGATTATGAAGTTCAATGCTCAATTGGTCTACTGATCCTCTTACTCTTACCCAATGCTCTTCAATGAAGAAATGATGTGAAGTTGGATAAAAAATTCAAGTCTTCGAAAATGAGAGATCGAGCAAAACTCTTGATGCTATCATATACTCCACATGCTCTTTAAAGAGAAATTGATCTTGTTAGTGTAAAGTTTTAATGATAAACAACTTATTTTTCCAGGACAATAATTGTCATAAAAAAAGAAGGAAAGAATCAATAATAAATCATGGATCCCTCATTAATCAATTGAAGATTATCAATCAAGCATCATGATCCCTCATCAATGAATTGAAGATTATCAGTCAACAATCCTAATTGATAAAGTATAAATTAAGGATCCAAATGAAGATCCTTAGAAACCACAGATCACAAAAGTCAAGGAAGATCTTGACTCAAGGAACTGTCCACAAACGAAGCTAATCAAGGAAAGATGAATATCTCGACATCCAAACACTGATGGATACATCGACTACATTCCAATCAACTCATAAAAGGAAGACTGAAGATGTCAAACTTACACTCAATCAAGGAAGCTAAAGATTCAAGGCTAAACTGAAAAATCCAATGGCTACAATCAACACTCAATCAAGGAAGCTGCAAAAGAATCAAGACTAAAAATCAGCCTGGAGCTTTATTCTTCGAAAATAAGAATCCTTTGCCTTCTTTTCCAAGGTTCAAAATCTCTTGGGTTGCCATCTCTTCACAGGAAAGATTCAGGACTCAAAACACTATAAATGAAGGGTCGATTGTTGGAAGCAACTGTACAACAAGTCTGAATCATCTCACATTCCCTACTCTACTTTTAAAAAACATAATATTATTAGTTCTACTGTGTAAACAAAAAATAGAGGAGAGAAAAATATTATTGGTAAGTCTTTTGTATCAAAACAAAAAGAGAGAAACTAATCGTTGAGTGTAATCTTTCTACACTTACCTATATTCACACCAAAGGTTACAAAGTCTTGAGGAGAATACCCTTGCAACCCAAGGGGACTGTACATAAGATCCACATTAGATTCCAACCAGTATAAAAACTTTATGTGTCAAGTTTACTTTCCAGTTTTTAACTATACTTCTTTGCTAACTATAGTCGACTAAGAGACAACTTAAGTCGACTACTTAAGAAGAAAAACGAAAAAAAAACAATTCACCCCCCTTTTGCACATTCAGTTTGTATTAGAGCCTCGTCTCACAAAATCTGTCTAACTATAGTTGAGAAAAAGATTATGGAACAATAAATCATGAGCGCACTATTTCAAGAAGTAACTTCTCAAACAAGAACGCCCCACTTTAATGTGAAACACTTTTCTCATTGGAAAGTGAGAAGGAAACCTTCATAAAATCCTATGATGTGAAATTTAAGAAAAGTGATCAAGCTTGGGGACATACCTATTCTTATCACGAATAGTTCAGACGAAAGTCAATCCTCCACTATTCAAAACTTGGAGAACTACATAAATGAGAAAATGGAGATAATTCAAAGAAACTCCGAAGTGAAAAATGTTTTATTCAATGCTATCAGTGGTGAGAAATATGAAGTATATCAAACTGTGTGTTACGATCGGGAAATACCCCCTAGAAGTGAGAATGGAAACCTTCACAAAATCATATGATGTGAAATTTAAGAAAAGTGATCAAGCTTGGGGACATTCCTATTCTTATCACGAATAGTTCAGACGAAAGTCAATCCTCCACTATTCCAAACTTGGAGAGCTACACAAATGAGAAAATGGAGATAATTCAAAGAAACTCCAAAGTAAAAAATGTTTTATTCAATGCTATCAGTGGTGAGAAATATGAAGTATATCTTTCTGTGTGTTACGACCGGGAAATACCCCCTAGAAGTAACATGGCATACTTGACCAGTCGGAGGTATTATACAAGCCTCTTAGCATTCATTGATTACATTAGTATGAAAAGTAGTGTTGAATAAAAACTTTTCACAATAAACTTAATAAGGAAACTCTTTTATAAAACGTAAGAAGACTAAGCTCATCAGAGGCCATCTTAGACACATATCAATATCACAGGGTCATAGACCTTTCACTAAAGAAAACTTATATCTAATACAAAGACTTTAATAAAAGAAATCTAGAACTAAAATCCATGTCCTCAATCATATGAGGACATCAAATCTTGAGAGAAATATACTTCCCAAGCTTCAACATCTAGGAATCCTCACTTTCCACCACCTATACTTGTAGGCGTAGAAAAACATATGGAATTAGCACAATTAATGCACTGGGTATGGTGGACATGCAAGAAACCATGCAAAAAGGGGACATTTACTTAAAGATATGTTTTTCATGCTATTTTGATAAAAATCTCATAAGACAAGTATAAGAAACATCTTAAAGTCAATAATCACATATAAGGTAAGACCACATCATTAAGTGACCCATTTAGCCGTATAGACTGTCTACCTAAGGTTATTCTAAGACACACATAGGTAAGGCATTAAGAGACCAACCATACAACCTCTTCAATACACACCTAAGTGTTCCTCAAAGCAACCCTAAGTAAGAACCTTTTTAATTCAATACCTTTACTAAGTAAACAATATTCATTTAAACCATTTAAGAGAAAATTAGAAAATTAGAGGACTTCACATGATGGTCTTGGAAGACCTAGGGAACTCACTCTAGCATCTTCAAAGTCTACTCGTGCAATGTGTAGATATAGTCTCATTCCACTACCTACACGTTGTAGACCCTATCCAATAACTAGAGTGCACATCTCACATTATGAGAATATACATTAACTGACATAGACCACACTATCTAGGTATGGAATCCGGTGTCATCAAAAACCCACACTATGGAAGGTGTTCTACTTGCCAAAGGTAGAACTAGGACACATACCATGTTGGCACATGGTTTAGGGGATATCAAAATGTTTATTTTTACTCTATCCTCATATTCAACTAGAGATTCTCCCTTAAGAATATCCACTCGGTGCTTTACCTTGGTTCTCATAAAGTAAGCTCATTTACATAAGTGTATTAGAGAAGGTACCATCACTAAGTCCTACCAACTCATAATACCATTTCAAGAGGGGTCTAGACGGGCTGCCGATCAAGTCTCATTTGGATAGCTCTTATGAATTTTTTTATAGATGGTTTCATGTCGTTCCTGAACCTACTTCTAAGTCCATCATTCCACTCAAAAAGGGGGGTTACCATTTTGGTCTACCACTTCAAGGCTTCTTTATTACCTTATTTTCATATTCAAGGTTTCACGTTAGTCTTTCATAGAAGGGTAACTAATTTAGGTCTACCGATCCTATACTTTCATTCATACACTCATTCAACACAATTCAAGTACCAAGTAGGGACAACTAAATCTACCAACACAAGTTACAACATCATTCTATGAAGACTCTTCTTAGACCTTCATCATCATATATCAACAATTAGAGAAAAAGTGTTTTCAATCATATCCTTATACCACCCATAAAAGATCATATTGACATCACATTAGTACCTTCACCTTATACATTCACATATAACATAACATGATAACACCATAATTCACACAATAATGCCGACAAGGCCATGTTCATAACATTTATAACAATTAAGCACCCGCTATTATAAGTGGACCATACAAATAAATAGCAATTTAATATAAATTCTACATTAAATAAGGGAATTAGGTCAACTCACCACCTTCCAATGTCCACAATCACAATTCCTTAGCATCTCCAACAATTTCAAACAACAAGAGAACTTACTAATAACAATGCCCATAAGATGAGGCTAAGAACCCTGAATCATTAATATCAATAATTCAACAAAACCCAAGATAGATATCAATACTATAAGGCAAACTATGAAAAATTCCAAAAATGATCAAAAATATAATTCAATAGCCTATAACAATATAAACATGAATTCAACATAACTAGATCATAATCAATACACTCAGTTTAGAGCCAAAATTAGGAATTCAAGGAATACATGGGTTCATGTAATTTTTTTTATCATAAAGCATCAATTAAAATTATATACTTCATAAATCATCAATTTAAACATTTTAATGCAAGAACCCATGCTTAGAATTCGAAATAGGGTTATATAGTTTTTGGGATCTTTTGAAAAGCCTTTGAAATTGGATTCTTGAATTAGAAAAGAATCAATTGTGAAATCACCATACCTTATTAGTAGAACCACAAAAATTTATCAAGTAATCAATGTAAATCTTCAATCCTAGCTTTAATTTGGCTTCAAGCTCCCACAGAGTCTTGAGAGAACTTAATTTGGAAGAGGGGTTTTGATTTTTGAAAAGTGAAGTCAAATTCTAGGTCTAGGTGTTCAACTAACCTTAAATACATTAAAATACCTAAAATAACCGTCTATACTTTAATTAGGACGTGGGGTGAATTTACCAACTCACCCCTCACTTGGCGTAAAATTGACAACTTTTGCAGGTCCATTTGACGCCCCCTAATTGACGGACCGTCAATTGATTGAGTGGCCGTCAATGGGGTCTATTGTTTTTAAGAGAGACTCAAATTTTCAGGCCTTGATAGGCATGGTTGACTCCCCTCATTGACGAGCCGTCAATGCATTGACTATTGGTCAATTGATGTTGTCAGGAAACTTCTTGACTGAAGGATATGATCCTCCACAAAGGACCCTTGTGGGTCCTTGGGGAGTCGTACCCGGACGTTAAACCCCAAAACCCGACTTTATACAAATATAAACACAATTATGAAACATTATCAAAATTCACTTTAAACATGCTTATAAGCTTACTCATGCAACATTTAGGCAATTCACTTTGGATGCACATCAACATGAGAGACAAAATCATTTAAGCTCTTTTAACCATATAAACATAAATTCATGGAAACATGACAAAGTTGTAAGGGAACCATGAAACACATTTTTCACAAAAAAAAATAATCCCAATTCATGCAAATGCTACTAGAAAGTTCTAACTCTCAAGCTTGAATAGAATAGAAGAGAAGAGACAAGATCCATCAACCCAACTATTCACCATACTCCCCTAATTGGGAAAAGATCATCTACTGTATCATGAGCAACACAATAAACTCTTATAACTAACGTAAGGAATTATAACTTATCCGCACCTTCATCCAGATTTGCTTCCTTGTTATCTTGAAGAGCATAGAAGCGAGTCTTATTTTTTTCACCCACACCTGGACCATTATAAGGAGCTTGCTTGACATCTCTTCCTCTAGTAGCAATAGACAATCCCTGACCTTGTGATCATTCTTTCCACAACCATAACACCCACTAGTGCTGGCTAGACACTCCCCAAAATTCTTCTTTCCAAAAGTAGAGAAAGTAGGCTTAACAATTTGGGAACCACCACCCCTCTCATGGTTGACCTCAGGAGAACTAGGGAAATCTTGGTTTGGAGCTCTCTTCTTAAACCTAGGTTGATTTTTCCCATCGGTTCTTTCCCTCTTAACACCTCTACCCCTCCTTTCAATCTTAGACTTCTCAATGGATTGAGCATACACAATAAGCCTAGATAGAGTCATGTAATTATGGGGCATGTCCGTATGATACTCTTCTTTCACAAGGTTGGCAACACCGGTCACAAACCTATTCATCGCATCCGCAGGGTTAAACACCAAAGATGGGGCATACTAGACAGAAGAGTAAATTTCAAGAAATACCCCTCCACACTCATGTTACCTTGCCTAATGTTTAGAAACCCCTTAACCTTAACTTCTCTCTTCTCACGGGGAAAGTACTTTCCTAAGAATGCTTCCTTAAACTGTTCCGATTCCATGGGACCTGATTCAACAAGCCTATTGTCTCTCCATTGTGTGTTCCACACTTGAGAAACCTCCCTCATTTGGTAAGAAGCCAACTCCGCCTTCTCCTTAGAAGTTACCGCCATAACACTCAACACCTTATAAACACGCTCTAAGAATTTTCGGTGATCTTTTTCCTCCTTAGAGCAAAAAAAGGTGAGAGGATTCATCCTCACAAAGTCCCTCAACCTAGAGGTCATGGTACTCTCAAGAGAATTCACCCTAGGCCCCACATCTTTATTTTCTTAAGTCGTCATGGCTCGGGCTAGGGCAACAAGAGATGTTCTAACCTCCTCATTAGTCATGTCCGAGGGATCCACCGGAACCTCATTCTCTTGGTCGACCAAAGGGACTTGTTCATCTTGAGGAACTTGACCACCTTGGGAAGGAACTCCCTCATTCACCCCAACTTCCTCCACTCTTTTTGCGAGTGTCCTCCTTGTATTCGTATCCTATAAACACAAGAGATGATATTATGAAAAGACACTTAAAGAACTCAATTTGTGGCATGACACAAGAGTAATAAAAAAATGAAACTTCTATCGTCTTATCTCCTCTCGCTCATAGATGTGTCACGACTTACATCGATAAACAAGACTCTGCTCGACGTGGCCTCATGAGATTTTTGAACCCTAAAGACTACTTCATAACCTTATGCTCTGATAAAAATTTTGTTACGACCGGGAAATACTTGTAAGACCCCAAAAATGACTTAGGTGAACTAGAGCTTTTATCTCTATATAGTTCTTGGTAGGTGAGGATCTTTGAGAAGAGAAGAATCGGACTTAAAAGATCGTTCAAGAGAAGTTGAAGCATGTCCTCACTTGACACAAGGGCATATATGTCTTTTACGTTTTCATTCAAAGTATTATAATAGACTAAGTATTTCTATATTCGTATTTTGAAGTATTGGCTGTGTCCCAAGTATTTTTGTGTCTTAAGATGATGAGATTGAGACTTATTTATTCCGCACTACTTTTCACTATGGATATGCAATGAATGATATGAAAAAGCTTGTCTTAAACCTCCGAGAGGTCGACGACGCCGGTTACAATCCAAGATTGTACCCTAACTTCTACGGTATGATTTCAGGTTGCGACAAGATTGGTATTAGAGAATAGGATAGTGAAAGTAGTATTAGGAATCAAGAAGTCTCATCAAGTCACGTCTTGTAGAGTCTTGACCATCGGTGTGAGTCGCGACACATCTATGGACGAGAGGCTATAGGACGATAGTGTTTTCTTTTTTTCCTACTCCTATGTTGTGTGGTAGAGTAAATGTTATGAGTATCCTTCTTAATATGTTTCCTTGTGTTTCTAGGAAATGAATACAAGAAGGATGGCCGCTAGAAGGTTGGATGAGGAGAGGATGAATAAGGAGATTCCTCCTCAAGTTGAGCAAGTTGACCAAGTTCCTCAAGATGGGCAAGGTGTCCAAGGTGCTCAAGTGCCTCCGCAAGGTGATCATATTCCTAATGTGGGCGGAGGTAATGAGGTTCCGGTGGTTCCCCCGGAATTGACTAATCAAGAGATTAGAGAGGCTTTGCTTGCTTTAGTCCGAGCCGTGACTACTCAAGCTAATTTAAGTATGATGCCTAGGGAGAATATGGTGGAGAGCACTATGACTTCTAGGTTGAAAGATTTCGTGAAGATGAATCCTCCTATCTTTCTTGGCTTTAAAGTGGGGGAGGATCCATAAGAGTTTGAGTTTCTTGATGAAGTGTACAAGGTGTTGAGTGCTATGGGGGTTACATCTAGGGAGAAGGCGGAGTTGGCTTCGTATCAATTGAGGGATGTTTCTCAAATATAATACACTCAATGGAAGGATAATTGGACCGAAGAATTGGGTTCTATTGAGTGGGAAGAATTCAAGGAAGCTTTTCTTGGTAAGTACTTTCCCCGAGAGATGAGTGAAGTTAGTTTATCAATCTCAAACAAGGCAATATGAGTGTTGAGGAGTACACTTTGAAATTCTCAACTTTGTCTGGTATGCCCCTTCTCTTTTGTCTAATCCAAGAGAAGAAATGAGTCGTTTTATGACGGGTGTAGCCGACTTAGTGATGGAGGAATGTCATACCACTATGCTACATGATGATATGACCCTAGCTAGACTCATGGTGTATGCACAACCGATTGAAGAGTCTAAACTTAGGAGGATGGCTAGAGGTTTGAAAAGGAGTGGTGCTAATGATCAAGAGCAAACTAGGTTTAAGAAGAGGGCTTAAACTCAAGAAGAACCTAAGAGTGCTAAGGTGAAATTGGAGAACGGAGGTGGTTCTCAAAAGGTTAAAGCTACTTGTGCCAAATGTGGCAAGAAACATTATGGTAAATGTCTATTGGGTACACAAGGTGAAAGATTGTCCTATGATTGCTTCTAGAGGAAGAGAGGGTAAGCAAGTTGCTCCTAGTGTCTCAAAGGATGATGCTCCAACAAAAAGGCGTTTCTGTGCACTCTGGTCTAGAGGGGAGAATCCGAATGAGAGTGATGATGATGTTTGTAAGTTCTCTTTATCTTGTGGTAATATGAGTTCCTTCTAAGTGGGAGAGTATGGTTAGTAAATAAGATAGAATGGTATAGAAGCATGTTGCATGAGCATGATGTTTAGGAGTGTTGTTGAAATTGAATTTCATTAACTTCTTGCATTATTTATTTTATGAAGACATGATTATATTTTAAGATGTGATTATATGATGTTACTTTTCATATTAGCATGTTTATATCATGAATTTCCTAATTTTGCATTTTTGAAAATTTTCTAAAAATCACTGGCTTGAAACTCACTGTAAAATTTTTGGAAAATTGGATATTTGATTCTTTGGTCTAAAATTGTTGTAATGTGGTTACAACTTATGTATATAAGTATTATAACGAATATAAAATGAGTTTTTGCTATTTGGAATGAAGCTTGTGAGTTTTGTAGCATGATGAGTTATAGAATTGTCTTCCAGTTCTTGTTGTGTTGTAAATCTCTTGACTATGTGGAATTGATGTTTTATTATTGGTTATGTGTTATATGGTTTGGTTATTATCTTGTAGATGAATCTTTATTCTTGTAAGTGCTCAGAGAGTGGCAAGTGTCATTCGAGGATGAATGTTGTCCAAGTGGGGGAGATTGTATAACCCCAAAAATGACTTAGGTGAACTAGATCCTAACATGTTGGTATTTATGACATAAGTTCCTAAATAGGTCTAATATATGGTTTAGAGGCAGTAGCTAAAGTATTAGGTGCATTGGAAGTCAAATGTCAAGGGACGACCAAGACGTTCGATGATTAAGTCACCTATGTGCCTCATATGTGGTTTTATGTGCTATTTTGTGTTTCATGATGTTGTAAGGTCCTTAAATGATTTATTATATAATGTATAATCAGTGTTTCGAGTTTCGTGGAGTTTGGAGGTCAAACGTCGAAGAACGTCCATAACGTTCGAAAGATGTGCCTTGAAATGACCTCATGTGTCTAGGCATGTTTCGTTGAGTTTTCCATGTTTGTTTTGGATGAAATTCATGTGAGAGGTTCTAAAATTATAGAAGATCATTTTCGGGTTGGAAACGTCCGGGCAAACATCCCCAAGGACCAACCAAGGGTCCTTGAGGAAGGACACACGTTGGTGGCCAAAACTGCTCAAAAGCAGTCCATCTATGGAGGGAAATCGACGACCAGTGGCCTGGTCGACGCCCCGTTGGTGGTGGGGGTCGTTGGAAACTTATCCTAGGAATCCAATCTTCCATTTTCAAGGCTTTGACCAAAATTACGGTGGACAGCACGGTCCGTAAGTGGACTGACGCCCCGTCGATGGGTCAGTCATCTGTGAGCTGCGTTCACTGTTAAGTTAAGGGGTGATGTTGTAATTTCATCCCATTTCTAAATAAGAGTATTGGAGGTTTATTAAGGGTATTTTGGGTATTTTAAACGAGTATATAAGTGTTTAACACCTAGAATATTTCATTTTTCCAAATCAAAACCCCAAATTCCTTAGAATTCTCTCAAAGACTCCATTGAAGTCCAAAATCAATGAAGAGCGTGGTGTGACGTTTTGAGTGGAAATTCTTCATCAAATTGAATAATGTTTTCTAAAGTTTCCAAAGTTGAATTGTCCAATTTCATGATTCTACCATGGGTTCTTGCATAAATGATTTATAAACATTGAATAATGATTTAATTTATATTGTATTGATAATTTTAACCTAAATTACCTAAGAACCCATGAATTTGGATGAACCCTAATTTTTGACTAAGTTTTTTGGGTTACTTTATATTGATCTAATGTTGATGAATTCTTACGTAGTTTTATGTAGGATATTCATTGATGTATTATATTGATGAATTTACATTGGTTTGACCTAGTTCATTGATTATTGTAGTTTTTATGTTGAATTGTTGGATATGGCCTTGGGTAAGGGTCTTCTGTTATCGAATTGAGTAAGTTGACTTTGGATTGAAGTGTTGAGTATGATGTGGGCGTATGCTGCCCTATTTCCTTTAATTTGATGTTTTTTACTCCTATTCTTTGTGATTGGTATGGTCCATTGATGGTGGTGGTGTTATGTGCTTTACTTGCAATTGATGTGGCCTTGTCGGCGTTACTTTATGCAATATGATGATCTTGGCTTTGTTGAAAACTACTTGAAGTAATATGACTATTTGTTTAGTTTGATTATGTGAAGCATGACAATATCTATCTACATGTGAAGTCATATATATATTCTTCTATTCATGTTGTCTTAGGTGTCCATGTTAGACAATGCCTTTGATATTATGTGTGTAGTGTTGGAGTTGAGTCTTGGTTATTCCTACTTGGATATATGAGTCTACATTGATTTCATTGATGATGTTATGATAGTATATAGGATGACTTGAAGATGTTACGTTTGTTTCTAGGTGCTTCTAGAACGACTTGCATTATGGGTAAAAGTGAAGTATGTGGTGTCTTGTCTTGGTTGACTTGTGTCCCTTGCTTGATGTAAATATGATTATGAATATGTGATGTCTTGATTTAGGGTGTTATGAATCATAGTCTTGAATGTATGAATGACATGTGACTTTAAATGAACTTAGGATAGTCTTTTATGTGAAAATCTTCACTTAGTGGTAAGGTTAAGATTGTTGAAGTTGTTGAAGTTGTAAGCCGTAACGGTATCCTTCAAATTAAAGGAATGATAAACTTAAGGTTAATTGGCTGGAATGGCATCATATTAATCCTTAGGAAAGTCATCATGAGCTTCTTGTCTCCATTGTTTTTGGTAGGGTAAATGTGATTGGGTGATGAACTTGTTATGGAACCGTTTTATGTGAACCTAATGTGTGAATTACTCTGTGAAAAAGAAGGCTAGCACCGAGTGAGTATGGTAAGGGGAAGTAGTTCTAGTTAAAGAAGTTAGACTAGATTACAAAGTATGCCCTTCATATTCCTTAACCATGTGCCTACATGATGCGTCTAAGTTCTACCCTTGGCAAGTAGAACAACCTCATCGGAGTAGGATCGATCTCCGGATTCCATGTCTTGCTATCATGGTATACGTCGGTTATTGCCTATTCTCATCATATGGAATACCTATTAGCATCAGAGAAGTTTATGAGGTTTAGGTGGTGGTATGGGACGCTACCTAGACATTGCACAATAGACTTTGAAGGTGTTACTTGGAGTTCCTAGGTCTTGTCTAAGACCATTACTTGAATGTCCTTTATGTGATGTATGAGTCTTAATGAACTAATGAACTAATGACTTAGATTATGAAGTATGTAAATGAATAAGTACCTAATCTAAAGTGACTTAAGGATTCCTTAGCTAAAGTGTGAAGAGGGCATAAGAGATGATCTCTTCATGACTTATCTTTGGAAGTCTGGAGGATGACTCTAGTTAGGGAAGATGTTTGGTGTTGTGGACATGATATAAGCCTTAGATAGTCTGAAGGACTATTTAGGTAATCTTGAAGATGTCACTATGGACGTTATCTTTTTGATATACTTAAGTAGGTCTTTTTATAGCCTTTGGAAGGAGAATGCCATATCATCTATGTGTTGGGGTGTTGAGTGAGAGTGATTCTATTCTAGGGAGTCTATAGGATCTCTTAAGTGTGTGTGTAAGGGATTGTGTGGGCGGTCTCTTCACAACTCACTCAAGTGAGACTTAGAGTCACCTTTGGTAGAAGAATCTTACCTTGATGTTTATGATGCTTGTAAGTGTGTATGTGACTCATTATAAGTAATATTAAGGGTCGTTTAGGCACATGTAGAGAGGGTGTATGGGCGGTCTCTCTTCGTGTGGCTTAAGTGAATCTTAGGATAGATTTAAGTGGGATAATTACATGCTAAAGGGCATCTAAAGTGAAGGTTTGCAACTTCATTGTACAGTGAAGAAGTTCACTGTAACAGTGAGTTGAGGTCACTGTAAATTGGCTTCAAAAATTATGATTTTTGGTTGAATTTTATCTTATGTGTTTCTAAGTTGTTAAATTTTGTTCTTATGATTATAAGATGATTTCTAAAAGAGAAGATGCATATTTTCAATAAAAGTTTGTTTTCATGATTTTTATGCATAATGTCATACTTAGTACATGTGGTTATAATAATCCATGCTTTTATCTATCTATATAGTTATTGGTAGGTAAGGAGCTTTTGGTAAGTCAAGACTTGTACCGTAACATCATTCAAAAGAAGTTGAAGTATGTCCTCATTTGACTCGAGGGCATATATGTCTTTTATGTTTTTATTGAAAGTATAGTAATAGACTAAGTATTTCTATATTCGTATTTTGAAGTATGTACCGTGTCCCAAGTATTCTTGTGTCTTATGATGATGAGATTGGGACTAAGTATTTCCTATTTCTTTATATGAAAGAGTTTTTAAAGACTATGTTATGTTTTGTGAAAAGTTTTAATTCCGCACTACTATTAACTACGTTTATGCGATGAATGATATGAAAGGGCTTGTATAAGACCTCTGAGAGGTCGAGTATGCCGGTTACAATCCGAGATTGTACCGTAACTTCTAGGGTGTGGTCTTGGGATGTGACAAGACCCCCTAGAAGTAACATGGCGTACTCGACCTCGTGGAGGTTTTATACAAGCCTCTTAGCATTCATTCATTACATAAGTATGAAAAGTAGTGCAGATTAAAGCTTTTCACAATAAAGTCAAAAAAGAAAGTCATTTATAAAATGTAAGAAGACTAAGTCTCATCATAAGCCATTTTAGACACATATCAATATCATAGAGTAATAGTCCTTTCATTAAAAGAAAACTAGAACCAAAATCCATGCCCTCGATCATATGAGGACATACCAATCTTGAGAGAAATCTACTTCCCAAGCTTCAACTTCTAGGAATCCTCACTTGCCACCACCTACACTTGCAGTCATACAGAAAAATATGGAACTAGCACAATTAATGCACCTAAGTATGGTGAACATGCAAGAAACCATACAAAAAGGGACATTTGGTTAAAGGTATGCTTTTATGCTATTTTGATAAAAAAAAGTCTCATAAGATAAGTACACGAAACATCTTCAAGTCAATAATCACAAATATGGTAAGACCACAATCATTAAGTGACCCATTTAACCATTAGACCGTCTACCTATGGTTATCCTAAGACCCACCTAGGTAAGACATGAAGAGACCGCCCATACAACTTCAATAATTTCACACAAAATAAATAGCGACGCTATTTTTTCTTAACTGTTTGAATTTTTAATTTTCCATCGTGATGTTTAAAAAAGCAAACATGGCTCTATGCCATGGCCAAAGTTTGCACCGTTTTTTCAATTTGAATGAAAGCCTCTTTATTTTTAAAATTTGTTTATTTACTCATCTGTTATAGTTTTCTTTCCTAACTTTGTTCGTTTATGGTTTCAGTAATGTATATTTTAAACTTGACAATGTCATGTCATGTCCCCAGCTGAATGAACAAAATGAGGTAGGGCCAAGGAATTTCGGCAGTTTAAAAACCAGCATAAGCCAAATCTAGAGGAAATTGAAACTGTAAATCTGGGAGAATAAGAGTGTGTCAAAGAGGTCAAAATCAGCGTTCACCTGAATGAAGATCAAAGAAAGGGCCTGATTCATTTACTCACTGAGTACATTGATGTGTTCGTCAGGGAAGTCAGCGACATGCTAGGGTTGAGTACAGATGTTGTGTTTCACAAATTGCCGATTAATCCAGGGTTCAGTACGGTAAAGCAATAAACTAGGAAAAATTCAAGCCTGAGTTCAGTTTAAAGATTAAAGAAGAGATCACCAAGCAGATAGAGTCTCGATTGGTGGAAGTGACACAATATCCAATTTGGTTGACCAATGTTGTTCCGATCGCCAAAAAATACGGGAAGGTTATAATTTGTGTCGACTACAGAGATCTCAAGAAAGTCAGCTCTAAGGATACTTTCCCGTTGCCAATTATTCATATTTTGATTGATACTGTGCTAAGCATGAAATGTAGTCATTTGTGGATTGCTACGCAGGTTATCATCAGATTCTGATGGATGAGGAAGATGCAGAAAAGACAATTTTTATTACACCTTGGGGTGTATATCATTATAGGGTGATGGTATTTGGACTCAAGAATGCTGGCGCTACTTATATGAGGTCTATGACAACTATATTTCATGAGATGATTCATAAGAAGATCGAGGTGTATGTAGATGACGTCATAATCAAGTCACACGAGAGTTCGGACCACTTGACACATCTAAGGAAATTCTTTGATCGTTTGCACCGTTACAACTTGAAGCTAAATCCCACCAAATGCGCTTTTGGAGTTGTAGCCGGAAAGTTGTTGGGATTTATAGTCAGCAGAAGGGTATTGTGCTCGATCCTTCTAAGATTAAAGCAATTCAAGAGTTACCTCCGCCGAAGACGAGAAAAGAGGTGATGAGTTTCTTAGGGAGGTTGAACTACAGCAGTCGATTCATAGCTCAATTAACCGTGTTGTGTCAGCCTATCTTCAAGGTATTGAAGAAAGACGCTCCGATAAAGTGGACTGAAGAGTGTCACACTGCTTTCGACGCTATCAAGAACTATTTTTTGAAATCCACTAGTATTGGTTCCTCCGCAAGAAGAGAGTCCTTTGTTGCTGTATTTGTCAGTCTTAGATAGTGCATTCGGATGCGTACTCGATCAACACGACAAGACAGAGAAGAAGGAAAGGGCTATCTATTACATAAGCAAGAAGTTTACTCCATATGAGTCTCGATACACTCTGTTGGAGAGAATGTGTTGTGCTTTGACTTTCTTGCCCAGAAGTTGAGACATTATTTGTCTTCGTATACTACATATCTCATTTCTAGAATGGATTCATTAAAGTATATTTTCAAGAAAGCGATGCCGACCGGAAAGTTAGCTAAGTGGTAAATGCTGTTGAGTGAGTTTGATATTGTGTATGTGACTCTGAAGGCGATAAAAGCACTGGCCTTGGCTGATCATCTTGCAGAAAATCCTGTTGATGAAGAGTATGAACCGCTTAAAACTTATTTTCACGATGAGGAAGTGTCATTTGTGGGTGAAGATATCTCTGAAGCATATCCCGGTTGGAGACTATTCTTTGATGGAGCGGCGAATCATCAAGGGAAAGGCATCGGAGCGTTCTTAGTGTCGGAATTTGGTCAGCATTATCCCATGGCGGCTAAGCTCCGATTTAATTGCACGAACAACATGGCTGAATATGAACCTTGTATCCTCGGTTTGAAAATCGCCATTGACATGAATGTCCAAGAGCTATTGGTCATGGCAGATTCAGGTTTGTTGATTCATCAGGTTAAAGGAGAGTGGGCCGTGAAGAAAATGCAGATTATACCTTACGTACAATATGTACAGAAGTTGTGCAAAAGATTTTGCAAGATCGAGTTCAGACATACTCCCAGAATACAAAATGAGTTGGTCGATGCTCTTGCCACCATCGCTTCAATGATTAAACATCCGGATACTGATTATATTGATGCTCTGGATATTAATCTGAAAGAATATCTAGTCCATTGTTCACATGTTGAAGAAGAACCAGACGGTTTTCCTTGGTATCTCGATATAAAGAAGTATTTGGAGTCAGGGAGTTATCCTGAAGACGCCACATCCAACAAAAGGAAGCCAATACGCCGTATGGCTCTTAATTTGTTTCTAAGCGGAGAAGTCCTGTATAGGAGGATTCCAGATTTGGGTCTTCTCAGATGTGTCGATGCTGTTGAAGCTGCGAAACTTATTAAACAGATATATGCTGGAGTTTGTGGATGACTATGGAGAATGATCTTTCGAGCCGGGTATTTCTGGATGACTATGGAGAATGATTGTTGCATGTGCAAAAATTCCATAAATGTCAAGTGCAGAGTGATTTGATCCAAGTGCACCTTCATGAACTTAATGCTATGAGTTCACCTTGGCCATTTGTAGCTTGGGGTATGGATTTCATCGGTCCGATAGAGCCAGCCACTTCAAATGGACACAGATTCATTTTGGTCGCCATTGATTACTTCACCAAGTGGGTGGAAGCAGCTTCTTACAAGTCGGTAACCAAGAAAGTTGTATCTGATTTTGTTTGTAACAAATTGATATGCAGGTTTGGAGTACGAGAAACCATAATTACTGATAATGGTGCAAATCTCAACAGTCATTTGATGAGAGACATATGTGAGCAGTTCAAGATTACTCACCGAAACTCAGCCGCTTATCGCCCTCAAATGAATGGAGCTGTAGAGGCTGCCAATGAGAACATCAAGAAGATTCTGAGGAAAATGATTGACAATAATCGAGGTTGGCATGAGATGTTGTCATATGCTTTATTGGTTTATCGGACGACTGTCAAAACGTCGACTGAAGCTACTCCATACTTGCAGGTATATGGAACAAAAGCAGTCATACCTGCTAAAGTTGAAATACCGTCATTGAGAATCATCTAAGAGGCTGAGTTGAGTAATGCTGAATGATGATCAAGAGAATTGATCAGTTAACTTTGATTGATGAGAAGAGAATGGTTGCCGTTTGTCACGATTAACTATATCGACAGAGAATGATTCGCGCTTTCCACAAGAGAGTAAGAGCTACAACTTTTGAAATCGGTCAGTTAGTACTTAAGCGCATTTTCCGCATCAAGATGAGTACAAAGGAAAATCGCACCAAACTGGCAAGGACCTTACATGGTTCGTAAAGTATTATATGGAGGTGCTTTGGTCCTGTCGGAGATGGATGGCACCGCATGACCGAAAGCGATCAACTCAGATGCTGTCAAGAGATACTATGCATGAACTTCAATTAGTATTTCTGTTAATTCCTTGTAATCGCTCTATTTTGCTTGTAATTTTTTCGTTCAAAGTTTTATCCCTCTTGTAATGAACTACGTCTGACCTGAATTCTCAAGAATGAGATGCGTAGGCGGCATATGTCTGCTTCGGTCAGTTTCTTTGTAAATTTCTTATTGTTGTTAATCTTTGAGGGGGAACTACATTTGACCTGATTCTTGCTTCAACGGGATACGTAGACGCCATAAGGGTTCGGTCATATCTCCCGTAAGGTTTCTATTTTTCTTTACAACAGAAAATGGGACAGAATTTTTGAGAGGGACTAAAAAATTCTCAAGAAGAAGATTTTTCCTCAACAAGTCAAGACTAAAGATATTTCGAGATCTGCAACTAGGACAGAATTTTTGAGAGGATCTCCAAAATTCCGTGATCTACCCAGTTACAGTTGAAAGATAAGCAAGATAGTTAACTGGGACAGAATTTTTGAGGATATTTCAGCGAATAAACACATATACCTCCAAGCATCAGTCTCAAAGAAGTTCGCTAAGCCTGACGTGACATGACACTTGGCAGTGATCCTTTTCAAAATAATACTTCTCGAAAATTATTTTCCTAAAGATTCTCCTTTTATGTTTCATCTGTTTTGGCATAAAATATTTTTTCTTATCTATCAAGAGTTGGGAGATCAGGAAAACCAACTGGAGATAGCAGGACAGGGAGCAGATGACTGAAGAATCGACACAGATCAGTTCATTTTAAAACTAACGATTTTTCTGTGGACGCAGGAATTATTTTATATCGTGCATATCAAAGGTGAATCAAGCAAAAATCTCAAGGAAGAGTTTATGGTTTTCGTAAAGGAGTCATTTCCATAATAATGCCAGATATGATACTATACATTACTCAGAAGGTTATTTTTATTTTTATTTTATTGTCGATCAAGACGATACATTACTCGAGGGGTCATTTATGTTGTTGCCGATCAAGACGATATACTATCTGGAAGTCATTTTACCATTTTCGTCAATTAAGACGATATGATTATCCATAAGGGACAAAGAAGATCACTATGTTTCTCGATTTAATCACTATCTTCATTTGGTACCAAGGAAGACATAGAGATTTAATCACAGGAGGTGCCCTGCAGAAGATCATGCATCGCGAGTCAATATTCATGCATCGCGGAAGATCCATGCATCACGAGTCAATAACCATGCATCGCGGAAGATCATGTATCACGAGTCAATATTCATGCATCACGAAAGACCATGCATCGCGAGTCAATATTCATGCATCGCGAGTCAATATTCATGCATTGCGGAAGACCATTCATCGCGAGTCAATATTCATACATCGTGAGTCAATATTCATGCACCGCGAGAAGATTTCATGCCTCGCAGAAAGTTATGCATCGCAAGAAGATTTCATGCCTCGCAGAAATTATGCATCGCGATAAGATATTCATGCCTCGCAGAAAGTTATGCATCGCGAGAAGATATTAATACCTCGCAGAATTTATGCATCGCTGGAAGATTTCATACCCCGTAAGAAGTCACTCATCGCGGGAAGATGTTCATGCCTCGCAAGAAATTATGCACTGCTAGAGAAGGAATCGTGCATCTCAAGAGAAAATATTTACCCCTCAACGTCAATTGCATTCTTTTATTTTGATAAAAGCAAACCAAAGAAGACGACATCCAGAAAAATATCAACATTGCATAAACTTTTATTTATTTCAACATCAAATGAAGTATACATTAAAGATTATATTGCAAACACAAGACATAAGCTTTATTTGCTTTACGTCAAACCAATCGAGTTGACATCAAATGTCGGGGAGACCGATTAAGTGTCGACACGGTAAAAGACACTGTCTCCCTTTTAATTTCATTTTTATGCTGACGAGTTTTATCTCAGTCTTTGTCGAGAGCATCCGAAAGGATGAATTCTCCAAAGGAAAAAACCCACAGGTGCGGACGACATAAAAAAGGATGCACCACAGCGTGAAACTTTTGCTTAGCAGCAAACTGAGACATAGATTAAAGAGGAGTGTCAAACTTTTAGGACGCGAGAAGAGGAACGACTTCCACTACAATCAAACCACACCCCTATCAGAAGGCAGGGTTTTTCTTTGGCCTTTGTCAGTTTTGGTTTTGCATCCGAAATTTGCTCTGCCGAAGCAAGTTTTCGATATGAGTGACAGTGCACTAAGAGTTTTGGAAATTATGTCTGTGTAAGTTCTTACCTATGGATGTGAATAGATCCACCTTCATGGCTAAGAGGTTGCAAGCCTGTTTTTCACACTCGACTTAATTTATCACTCGTCAAGAGCTAAATGTTATCTAGCATAAAATATTTCCTTTTCAACCTATTGAGTCGAACTACAAACAGCCTGATTCCTTCTGTTTAGGATATGTAGGCGATCTCAATGTTAAAAACTCGATTGTATTACAACATTCACTCTTATATCTTATTCTCGAGCGTTACGGTACCTTCAAAATTCGGCATCAAGATGGATTTTGATTTCATTCAAAATCGTGCGTTAAATCAAGCTTATTGAACTGCAAATGGCCTGAATTCTCATATATCCTGAGATATGTAGGAAACCCGTTTCCTGGGTTCGGCCATAACGCCAAAGTCCGTGCCAAATCAATTCCGGAGTGATGAATTTGTTGTCGGTCAAAATTGGTTTGGTCAATTTCATTTTCCTCAGATTTCTTGCATCAATCCAAGTAAAATGAGGGACAGTTGTTGACACCCAATTTTGACCCGCCTCGATAATAATTAACTAGCAAGTTTCTCGAGTTTAAACAATTTAAAATAATTAATTTTATAAATTAGTATATATATATATATATATATATATATAATAGTAATAAATAAAATTTTAGATTGTGAGTTATTTTAAATAAGGTTTGACGTTGTCTATATTATTTTAGCTAGCGTATATGTCTTACATAATTATTCGTATAACTATTTAAATTTTATTAATCTTCAAAATCGAAAAATATATTAGTAATAATATATACTTCATCTCATACAAATTTTTGTTAGCTATTTAGTTATACAATGTTTCGTTTTAGTTAATTATTTCGTAACCAAATTAATTTTCTTATTTTTGTTAACCTTAAGAAGTTTGTTAACTAATTATATTAATTCATGTTTTAAACTTTAATCAATTTGGCCTATTACATTTTCATTTGGCTAAATGGGTAATTTTCTTAAGACCAATTTTGGGCCACCTGTCAAAAATATTCCCTGGGCCCAATTTCTTTCCCTTTAACAATTTTCAGCAAACCCATATATTAGTCCTTTTCTCTTTGCAACTTTTAAGACCAAATACCCAACCCAATATTTTTTCCCCAGTTCAATTAATAGTCCAGCCTACCTAAATAATACCCAGCCCAATATTTTTTCCTTTTGAATCCAAATCAGTAGCCCTTTTTTCCCCAGCAAACCCATGACGCACCTCTTTCTTCTCACGCAAAAGCGAGTCGACGGAAAGCCGTCCAAATACACGCCAACTTCAACAGCGCTAGACAGAAAGATAGGTCACACGTTTTCCCCTTCATGGTACTGCTTCTCGTACGTTTTTCTGTAGATTCCAGCTGTTTATCCGTCCTTTCTATTGCGAGATTGTTCCGCGTGGCATGGAAAGGACGATTGAGACGATCTGAAGCGTACACCTCGCCTCCCTCCCGTTGAGAATTGATAAAATTGGGCATTAAATTGGCATATTCTCTCAATTTGGAGAGGATTTGGGGTTTGAATTTCGAATCTTCGTGGTCCGAGAATTGTTTTTTTTCATCCCTTTTTCCCTTTTTTGAAAACCTAATTGTGCCTCTATATAAGGTACTGCTTTGATTTTCTGAGGGGGGGGGGATTTTTTTTTCAGAGTTGAAATTCGAGCTCAAGCGTTTTAGTTGGAGATTTTTGCCAGAAAATTTCAGAAAAAAAATTATACTAGCTTCCTAGTTGAACGATTTGTAGGAAAGAATTCAATTCGGAGATCCTAGCCACAATATCTTAATAGTAACACACTTACATGGAACAAAAGTGGGTATTCTCCTTGTTGGTTTGAAAATTTGAGTTTCCAGCCGTTTTTTTTTTTTTGGTTTTTGGCCGACTGTGTGTTCAAGCTTCGCGTGGTGAAAGTGTCGTTTCTACTTGCGTCTCCTAGTTCGCTGTACCTCGAAAGGTAAACCTCCTACTCACAATACCTTCCTCGTCTTTTCTTCCATCTCAAAGTGATTTCACTTAGTATGTTGAGAAGCTTGTGTCTCATAGAGGTTTGCTGTTTGAGTTACCCGTGGGTTGATATTTCAATACAAGTCTCGCTACTTTTTCTGGTTATTTTTTAGTTGATCTGATATGGAGTCTCCTTTGGAGACCTACCAAGCGTTACTTTATTGTGTTTCTTCCTTGAACTTATTTCTCAAACATGGTCGAATCATGAGTTATTTATTGGTAATCTTACATAGCTTCTTAGTATCTAAGTCGCACTCATCGTTTTATGGCTTCTGATAGGGGTGAATCTCATGTTTCATCATTTTATCGTTTCTGATATGGCTTTCTGTTTTTGAGTTACCACCGATGATTGCTTCTTGCTCATTTGTCAAAAAAAAATAATAATAATGTTTTTTTAATTCATTTGATATGGTGATAAATAGTGTGTCTAGTTGCTAGCTGAGATTGAAATTTTTTCATATAAATTGTCTGTGGAGGTTGGTCTCTAAACAATATTTCCCATATCTGCTTCAAGTGTACCACATAGTGCTGGCACTTTGTGTCTGGTAAATTTATTAAATGGCTAATATATTTTCTGTCGTGACTTGTCCGTTCTAGTTCGAGTGTCGTATCAGTTATTGTTTTCAAAGATCATGTGTTGCATCTGCTTCCGTTCGCTTTAGTTTTTATTTACTTGTCTTTTTTTTTAATCGTTATCGAGGTGCAAGTTTTTATTTTTATATATATATATATATATATACATTTGTTTCATGGCTAGCATACATGGTCTAATCCCGCGTTTACTCTAATCGTATGGTTTACCTATTTCTTGAATGTTCTTTCCATCTTGTTGGCTAATGCAATTCTTTTTATTTTATCGATTTTGTGTCTTAATGTCACTTAAGTCTTCTGTCCAAGAGGCTCATCTTTGCAAGTTGAACCGGCTGGAAAATTTGAGTTCCCTATTTTATCTTCTAAAATTTTGAATTTTTTTATGGTTAATTTTCTATCAAGAGATGTGATGATTTTTTTTAGTTCGATGATACCTCCAGTAGTTCTACCTGTTTAGTATTGCATATGTGTTCTTGATAATTTGTTTGATTATATGTCAACATGTGGATATGCGTAAGAACTAGGGATGGACAGAAATTTTTAAATAAAAATTTGTTCACAACTGGTATGTCTTTTGTGTCCGCCGGTTTGCATCCAAGCCTCGACTCTTTTGCTTGAATGACAATTTTGCTCTTTCGAAAGAGTTAAGTAACAATCGCAAATTATCTTGAGAAATTCCTTCGGTATTTTATTTTTATGGCGTCCAGCGATACCAGTGTCTTTTTCTAGTAATTTAGACCATTAGATTAGTTCAAAATACTTCATTTGGGCTTGGCGCTAAATTGCATGGTTACCTATGTTGTCTATTTTCATAGAAATATATTAGTCTTCATCATCATGTACTAACGTCATTTTATTTTGCTTGGCATGTGAAATTTGTTCGGGTCCTCACCGACCTTACTCCTGCATTTCCCTATTGGGCCACAGAGGCCCAATTATTTTTACTGAGTCAACCAGTTACAAAAGACGAACAAGTTTCAAAGTTGAAGAATCCGAAGCAAGTTGGAAGAGTTGAAAAAATTGGGCCAAAATAGACCCAATTTATTTAATTTCTTTTCCTTTTTGCGTTGTATTTATATTTGGGCATAAGCCCTTGTCATTTTCTTTTCTTTTTCTGTATTTATTTTGTATTTATTATTGTTTAGTATAGGACAGGTACAAAAGAAAATGGGCCAAAGGCCCAAAATGAAAAATGGGTCAAAAAGCCCAAAATAGGTGGGTCCAAAATTCTGGTCAAGGTAAACAGAACCCGAATTTGGACCCAAATCTCTCTCTCTCTCTCTCTCTATCTCTTACCTTATCGTCTATGTTTTGCATTTATTTGTAGTTTGCTTAAAGTTAGAAAAACTCCGAATCCCCGTCGAATGCCATACTGTTTTATAAACTTAAAATTGAACCAAGTCTTAAAAATAATAATATTTCAAATTTATATGTTTCACTTAGATTAAAAAATTAAGAAGCTCCCTTTCAAACAATTTTTAATTTTTCAAATAAGTCTTAGCCAAATAAAGTTAATTGTCGGATAACGGCATGTTAGCAGATGTCTTAAGTGCTTTTAACCTTCCTAAGACATTAATATGAATGCCCGAACCCTTTAAATATTTTCAAAATTATTTTATCTGTTAAGTCTTTTGGAAATGCTAGTTTTCTTGATATTCTTAAAGATTAAGTGGCGACTCTATAAAAAGTGATAATTTCACACAAAATAAATATTTTTTCCTTTTTCTAATAAAACACTCTTTTTGTTAAAAGATCCTCCTCTGAGAATCTTATCATTCAAATTTATGTTGATGACATTATTTTTGGAACTGCTAATATCTCCTTATGTGAAGAATTTTCTGTGGTTATGCAAAGTGAATTCGAAATGAGTATGATGGGCGAATTAACCTTTTTACTCGGACTACAAATCTATCAATATGGGAAAGTAACATTCCTCTATCAAACAAAATATTGCAAAGAACTCATTTAACACTTTGGCATGGAAAACTCAAAGTCATTAGTCACTCCCATGAGTTCCACTTCTTCTCTTGACAAAGATTATAAATCTAAGACAATCGACGAGACTAAGTATAGAGGTATGATTGACTCTTTACTCTATCTTACTGCCAGCCAACCAGACACCATCTTCAGTGTATGCAAATATGCTCAATTTTAGTTTGCTCCTAAGGAATCTCATCTGACTGCGGTAAAGTGTATTATTCGTGATGAAGTGGGAACATCTTCCCTCGGTTTATGTTATCCAAAAGAGAAAAAATTCATTCTTGAAGGATTTTTCTGATGCTAACTATGTAGGTGATAAGGACGACATGAAAAGTACTAGTGGTTCATTCAAATTATGGGAAAACCATTGATTTCCTGGAACAACAAAAAACAGGACTATGTCTCTCTCTCTCTACTAAAGAGGCTGAATGTATTGACATCGATTGACGCTGTGCTCAAATTATATGGATTCTTCATCAATTAAGTGATTATGATCTATCTTTTGAAACTGTTAAAATCATATGTGATAATTCTAGTGCTATTTGTTTGTCAAAAAATTATGTGTATCATTCTCAATCTAAGCATATTGATATCAAATATCATTTTACTAGAGATCATGTTTTAAAAGGTGATACGGAAATTTCCTTTATTAGTATTGATTTTCAACAAACTAATATTTTTACATAACCCCTTTTAGAGGGAAGATTTTGTTCTCTTAGTAAATCTTTGAATATTATTGAGAATCCCTTAAATTGTTGATATTATTGACGACAATAATTGTCTCTCTACTTCCCGCGTCCTTGCCAGTTTGGTGTGCTTTTTGCAGTTTAATTTTGTTAAGCTCTATGTTCTTTCCTTTTTGCTGGTGATAAAGGGGGAGAATATTATTGCTAAATTCTTGCTATCTTTGTCTCTGTTGATTTTGTGCTTGCTATGATTGTCTCTATGTTATGCACTTACTGCCTATAAAGAATGCTGGAGTTCTCTACATAGTAAAGAATAGTATTGCATACATTCAGGGGGAGCAAGTTCAGTCAACCACCATATTGCATTCAGGGGGAGCAAATCCAACATTCACTCTATAAGCCGACTTTAACATGAAAGTATCTCTACTACATATTTTCATCATCAAAAAGGGGGAGATTATTAGTGTAAAGTTTTAATGATAAAAACCTGTTTTTCCTGGACAATAGTCGTCATGAAAAAGGAAATAATCAAGAATAAATCATGGATCCCTCATCAATCAATTGAAGATTATTAATCCTTGATCATGATCCCTGATCAATTAATTGAATATCATCATCAATGATCCTAATTGATAAAGTATCAATTAAGGATCCAGATGAAGATCCTTAGAAACCACATATTACAAATAACACCAATCAAGGAAGATCTTGACTCAAGGAACTGTCCAAATTAAGATGTGAAACTTACACTCAATCAAGGAAGCTAATGATTCAAGGCTAAACTGAAAATTCCAATGTCTACAATCAACACTTAATAAAGGAAGTTGCAAAATAATCAAGACCAAAAATCAAACTAAAGCTTTATTCTTGGAAAATAAGGATCCCTTGCCTTATTTTCCAAGGATAAAAATCTCTTGGGTTTCTATCTCTTCACAGAAAAGATTTAGGACTCAAAACACTATAAATGAATGGTCGATTGCTAGAAACAATTGTACAACAAGTCTGGATCATCTCACATTCCCTACTCTACTTTTAACAAACATTGTATTACTTAGTTCTACGGTGTAAACAAAAAAGAGATGAGAGAGGAATATTGTTGGTAAGGATTTTTTTATCTAAACAAAAGGAGATAAACTAACCAGTGAGTGCAATCTATCTACCGTCATCTCAGTATTCACACCAAAGGTTACAAAGGCTTGAAGAGAACACCCTTGCAACACTAGCGGACTAGACATAGCATCCGTATTGGATTCTAACCAGTATAAAAACTTTCTATCAAAGTTTAATTTCAAATTTTTGTCTATACTTCTCTGCTAGCTAAGTCAACTAAGAGACACCTTAAGTCAACTACTCAAGAAGGAAAACAAAAAAAAAACAGCAATTCACCCGGCCTCTTGCACTTTCAGATCTAACATAGGGTAAAAGTTTCATTACCTTTAAGTTAAAACACAAAGGGTGAATTACCCAGCATCGTGTCACGACATGAAATTGTACACTTGATGGGGACAATGCATCATTATCTAGATAAGTTTGATTTGTAGTTAAATTTTGATTTTTGATTTTTATGACATATTAGATTTTTTTTTACCGTCTAATCCTCATTATTTTAGACTGTTTGGATGAAAGGATCTTGAAGGAAATGAAGTTTGGGGAGAACCCCTCTAAAATATGACTTGAGGAACATTTTGGGAACCAAGGCTTTCCCTATAAGACATGGTGGATCACCCAATGGGTTGTGAGCCTGCCGAATTTGATAGTGAGCAACCTATTGAAAAAGGCCCCTATAGTCACAAACCGAGGTTTGCTTAAGCGAAGTCCAAAAAAGTAGCACCCTCTCACTAAAGTGAACGTCACTTAAGCTGAGGGAAACTTGCAAATCTGAACCTTGTCCTTTAACCAAAGGACAAAAAAGCAACCAGAACGTTTCTTAGGCAGACCTAAGGTTCTCAAAAGTCAGAATGCAGGAGCCAAACGATTAGAAAGAAAAACCAAAAGGTTCAACTTCTTGCTCTCTTCCTAATCATTCTCAGATATACTCCAAAACTTTTGATCTTCACTGTGAAATCACAAGTTGGTATGTCTCTTTCACTCTTACTCTCTTAAAATGGTAAATTTGATTTCAAATTTTGGTTTGCTTTGATGAAAGTTGGGGGTATTATGTGGGTGAAAACTTCTTAGTTCGAGGGGTTAAATTCTTATATGTGTTGACCAAATCTCTTTAAATATTGTTTGATTGCATGTGTAAGGGTTGATTTAATGTATTTTGGGAAGTCTTAAGTACGCATTTCTTGATCAAATCGTGAATAAATAGGTTTTCAATAATGTTTGGTAAAATTTCCTCGAGAACTCAAAATTAGTTTTGGAAGTTTTGTTGCGAATCTATTGAGTTTTTTGATTCCTTGTTTGATTATTATAAAATTGGACCATTGGAAATTTATTTTTGTGTGAAAATGTGTAAAAGAATTTTTGTTCATGTTGAGGAGGTCACTTGCAGAGAAAATGACCTCAGTTTCGTAGAAGTGAACTGCACTAATGACCCTTCTTTTCTTTTGTAATTTCCGCATAAGTGGTATCCGTGTCACTTTTGTAATTTTCCCTTAAGCAGACATGACCTTTCTTTTGCGATATCTGTAACTATATTTTGCCAGTTTTAAATTTTTTTAGCATTTGTATTTTTGGTTCCAGATTGGTTTCTAACTCTTTTATTTGATTTTTACCAATTAAATAGCATTATTTAGCACATGTTTATACACATTCATGCTATTGTGATTTTAGAATTGTTAAAGGTCAAGAATGTCACAACAACTTAATGTTGAAGAGAAAGTTATGGTCGGCTATAACCAACATCAATTTGTGTGTTTCAGAGCTTAAGAGAAATACTATGCTGATCTGATCAAGAAGAAATTGATCGTTGAGAGAGGAATAACACTTGATAAGGTTGCGAAGATGCTTCCAAACTTCTTGCAGAGCTGATCTGATTTGCTTTTTTCCCGAACCATGCAAGACAAATAAGAAATGGGGTGAGGGAATTCTAGGCAAACCTCATAGAGACTCATATGTCAACAAGGTTGATAATTATTGGGGAAAAAGTTGTTGCTTGTGGGCTAGGATCTATAAACGTCATATAAGGGTTGTAAGGTCACTATATTGAGGCCTTTATGTGTAAAGATTGTGAGTTAGGGAAAAAATGTTCGATGGGCTATTGCAAAGGCAGGAATTCAATGCTATGATTTTTTGGCATAGGCAAGAATATGGATGTCCATTGTATGCAACCAAATTTCCCCAAGTGGGAACACTAATTAGCGACATGTTGGTGTTGCGGGCATAGATCATGGCATGCGTGTTCAAAGACATCCCTTTGAATGTGGGACACTTGATTACAAATGAGTTCAAGAGTTCAATCTCAATGATAGCCTCTCCCTTGTTGCACCTTCTTTGATCACATAGTCGTGGAGATGGGCTAAAATTGAACTATACCCAATTGATTCTTAGGTGGAACAAAAAATCCAAATATTTTCTCATAAGATAATTGTCGAAGGAACTATAGTGAAAATAAATAAAAGGAAGGTTTATTCAGGTAAGTTCGTGCATGTGGAGTAGGATTCTCTTAAACCTCCAGTTTTTGGGATATTTGAACTTTTGGCTAATGATTTGAAAATTATGAAGGAAATAGTAATAAGGCTGCCTCAAGGGTTGGGTATGTCGCCTTCCAAGTTGGTATCATATGTGTTACAACATGAGTTTTATTCTTACTTGAGAGATCAAATGAAGCATAAGCTCAGGTTGTAAATTTTGAGAATACATATGTTGGTTTGTCCAAGTTACAGGGTGAGTTGAGTATCTCACATAGAGAGATGAAGAAGCGGGAGAAAATTCAACACAAGTTCTTCACCCGGATGTGGAAAAGGTTCAAACTACTTTGGGAAGTGTTTAAGGGGAACGAGTCACTCCCGACTTTAAAGAGTGTTGATGAGTGGAGAATTTCTATACTTTTAGGCTCTTATCTTATGATTTTGTGGTTCTCATGTAGACAAAGAGGTTAATTATTCATTTAATTGTGTTAGTTTTATGTATTTATTTCTTGGAAGGAACTTGATAAAAAAGAGTGGAAAAAAGAGTTGAAATAGAAGAAAATGGTCTGTGATCTCGCATCTTCGAGGAATTTTTAGCTTCCATGAAGGTCAAGTTGAAGTCAACTGATCTCTTAAGCCATTGGAGGATCTCTTATGTGAAATGTGTGTTCACTTTAGTGTTAGAATGTTTTCTTTTTTGTCATCCAGATTTGCTAACTCCTAGACACTTTAGAGAGGCACAAACATGTAGACATTGGCAGAATTGGAATTTCAAGGATTTTAGATCCAAATTCTCACAAAGCGGTGATGAGAAACATTATTGGAGAATGGCATAATCTAATTAAGAATTTGGTAGCTTCGCTAAGAAAATACTATTGTAGAACTCTTAGTAGAACAATTTAGCAGTGTTGGGTTGAGTGTTTGGAAGCAAGTAGCCTCATAATTTATCGTTTTAATTTATATGTGTACTTAATAGTAAAATATCTTATCTTATCTTCTTTCCCTTGCTTTATATTTAATGAACTGTGGATGTAATTGATAATTGAGATTGGGGTTTTGTGCAAGAAATAGACAATTCCTTTGGGTCTTTGATTTCTCATTCTATTGCTTCACGTTTCTATCATATAATGTGTCTAATCTTATTTTCATGTTTGAATTTTTGATTTTAGCATGAACGCTCATATATAGCTTATGATCTTTGTAGGTTGCTTGATAGAGAAGTCATGAAGTGGATAATTAGATTAATTATCACGTATTAGCCTTGAATCATGAGTTTGCTCGAAAGAGATTTAGGTTAATAATAACATATTATCTTATGATATTTGTAATTCATTCTCCTTTCAATCACCGACAAATTTTTCCTTGCGGTATTCAACACCGACTTTCTTGTTGGATATTTTCATTGTTGACGATCGCTTGATCTTTTCACTTATTTTTAGGGTAATGTGTTATTATCTAATCCAATTGATATGTATCATTCATCAAGTTCCTCCACTAGAAGAAGATGCTAATGTGGAGCAAGCACCGGTCAATCCTCCTCCTTTGACGGATGAGTATATAAGGACCCTCTTCTTTAAATGTCTCAAGCTATCACAACTCTAGCACAAGAGACCACGACTCAAGCCCAAGCTATGACAACTCAAGAAAAACGAGAGGTTGTGCCCCGTCCTCATAAAAAAGTCACTACTATGGATTTCCGTCTAAGGGACTTCACCCGAATGAACCCTCCTACTTTCTATGGGTCTAAGGTTGATGAATACCCCCAAGAATTCATTGATGAGGTCTCTAAAATACTTTTGTCTATGGGGTTTTCCACAAGTGAGAAGGCGAAGTTGTCCACTTATCAACTCAAGGACGTGGCACAAGCATGATATGTGCAATGGAGGGATAATAGGCCATTGAGGGTTGGTCCGGTGACTTGGGAGATCTTTAAGGCGGCTATTTAAGATCGGTTCTTCCCTAGGAAGACGAGGGAGGAAAAAGTGGTGGAGTTCATCAATCTTCGCCAAGGAGGAAGGAGTGTCCATGTGTACTCTTTGGAATTGATTAACTTGTCCAAATATGCTCCTTCTTTGGTATCCGATCCTAGAGACCAAATGAGTCATTTTGTGACGGGGGTGTTGGAGGACTTACAAGAGGAGTGCCATTCGGCCATGCTAGGTGACAATATGAACATTTCCCGTCTTATGGTGGATACAAGATGGGTTGAGGAGGCAAGGGTGATAACGCTCAAACTTACTTCTCAAATAAGAAGTAAAGCGGTCGTATCAAGTACAGAACCCAACTAATGAGGTTGGGATCGTTCCCACGAGGAAAATAGTTTAGACTTAACTTTAATTTATTATTACTATTATTTAGTCAATTATTTCCTTAGAAAACAAAAGACAATAAAAGGGGGGGGGGGTTTAATTCAAAATTAATGAAAATAACTAACTAAGGTGAACAACTAACAGATTCAAATCTTGGAGTTTAATCAATTAATAAAAGTAACTAGGGTTTATGTGTTCCCCACAGGTTCCTAACTTGATAAATTCTAACTATAACAATTCTTTTCTTGTATCTTGCATGCAAAGTGATAAGTTATGTATTTCTAAATCCTTGGTCCGGCATCTAGAAAATTTCACTCCGCACCTTGGTCCGGCTACGTGTGTTGCTATACTAACCCTTACCTTTACCTCATATTAAGCATTGTGTTCGATATTTGACTAAGTTATCACCTCGTACCAATAAACACTAGCCTATTAGATAGTATACACTAAATCTATGTTGATAATTCCTTTCCTATTATCTACCTCCTTGGTCCGGCAACTAGCATTAAGGCGAGTTCTAACGTTGGCCATCCGTTAAAAAGACTTCTAAACGAAAGAATTATCAATACATGCAAGACACTATTCTAGAATTGTTATTTTAGTTAGGTCTTACCTCATTATTCGCCCATGGTTCCCACAACCCTAGTTATGGATTTTAGTTACCCATAGCCATAATCACAATATTCATATATTTAATATAAGAATTCATGCACTTACTTTGATGAGAAAGAACAAAATCCAGAAAATAAATTGATTAAGCCTTCAATACTTGAACAAGAGAACTAAAGATTCTCCAAAAGTCTAACAATCAAAAAGTCTAATAACAAAGAGTCTACTAACAAAGAGTCTAAAATAACCAAGAGTCTAATTAACCAAAAAGTCTAACCCCAAAAACGAGGTTTTTCGAACTATTTATAAAAAACAAAAACCTAATAAAAGAAGGACTCTAATTGCTGAAAATCTGTCAGAACGCGTCCGAGTCGACGGACCTAGTGATGGACCGTCGTGGTCACGACGGGCCATCACGGCCTCCATCATCCTATACTTTACAAATTCTTCTGCTGCTTTCTTCATTACTCTCGACGAACAGGTATGACGGACCGTTCCAAGCACGACGGTCCGTCGAGGGTCTCCATTCCATAACACTTAAACTGCTTGGAATTTGGGTACTGGGACTACTCTCTGATCATCACGACGAACTAGCAGGACGGACCGTCATGGCTACGACGGTCCGTCACGCTTTCCGTAACCCCACACTTGGTCAGACTTCCCCATCTTCCTTCAGCAGCTGCACAACGCTGCCACCTACGGACCGCCACAAGCTCGACGGACCGTCACAAGCTCCGTAGGTGGTGTCTTCTGCATTTCTTCGCTCAAAAACCTCCGCATTCATCTTTGGACAGATTTCCTGCAAAAATAAGGAGAAACTTACATAAAAATCAATACAAAAAGGCTTTTGGACACACACTAAACTTAAGGAAAAACCATTAAAAATACCGTGAAAACACGGTATATCAACACCCTCAACTTAAATTCGATGTTTGTCCTCAATCGACGCACTATGACTCACTACAAAATCATTGTACAATAGTATCCATATTTTAGCTTTTGCAATCATTTGGCTATCAATCCCGATCAATATCATCATGTTTATGCATGTTATCACTATTAGGCTTGAATTATGTAGAATCAGACCATGACACAGACTCACCACGCACTGACACCTATCCTCTTCAATTTCTCACCGAGGTGCTAATATTTCCGGTATTGCAACTAGTGTCCTCACTTCAAAACAACATCCTCATTTTTCACACAATGATTTCAGTTTGAGTATAAGGATCACTTTTCAACGCTTACTCTCAGAACAAATTCACCACTCATTCATAAATATTGCCATAAGTTTGCCCTTATTTTCACAGCTTTAAGTTCGCCATACAACTCTTAGGATCACGATAGGACTTTCTTAGCTTGTAACATAGGCTCAGGGTTACGTAGGGTATATTTAGGTATACTTTAGTGAATTTTCGCCCTCCTTTACATATCGGCTAAACATACAACTTTTTATCATTTTATTTCGCACAATTTCTCATATGCTTTCACCTTGCTATTTTCCCTTTTTTTTCATTTGTGTAAGTGACTCTCTTCTTTTCTTGCTTGTATTTATTGTGTGTATATATATATATATATATATATATATATATATATATAT
>NC_028639.1:24422250-24495432 GCF_001406875.1 Solanum pennellii
ACTGCATTAGCCACCCTCAACTTATGCTTTTGGCATAAGCTGAGGTGCACATGTCCAAGGAGGGACCAGGGCCAACACATTATTCCCAGAAAAGATCAGTTGGGGTGAAAAATAAAGGTCTATTTTAAGCTCAAATCATTTCGATCAAAGAGGGATTAATTTCATTCAGTTTTTTTTATTTAGGCTAAAAATTGGCTATATTGAACAAGGGCCTATGATCCTTTCCTAATTGTTTATTACAGCTTACTTTTAGCAGGACTAACCAGGCAAGTTCTAGCTCAGTACAAATAGTGGACTATTAAAATCTTCCTCACACTCACTTGACATCTCATTACTCTACCAGATTATCAGACACCTAGTTCAAATTTTAGACTTAGGGTCATGCAGTGGTATATCTCTATGTCATGCTTAGAGCCACACATTTATCAATTACTATGCCTAGTCATGGATCATTTTCATTACATTAGGATATCATTTTTGTTTTAGCCATCATGCTTCAGAGTTATTCTATGTACACAAGATATAGACATGCCGGTTCAACAATAAAAATAATTAGTCTCTTGGGGAAAAAGAACACAGGCAAGGAAACCCCAAAAGAGGATCGTGAATTGGGCTACTCAGACTTCACCCTAACACTCACTTTCCATTTACCCCACCCCAACAAAAAGATATGCAATTGTCCCCAATGCATAAAAAAATTGAAATACTAGAGTGGTAGGTGAAGCAAACCTGGGGTGCAAAGCGCCGGCGATCACCAAGCTGGTGGGTCTGGTTCCCCGGAACCCACTACCTATGTAGTCTGGACACCCTCAGTAGTGTCCTCATCAGCAACAGCACTATCAGTAGTGCCTCCCGCTGTCTCCACATCTCTGGAGCTAGATGCCCCAGCAGCTGACTCTACAGCCCAAATCCGATGCGCCTCCTCATCAGCAAGCGAGGCTCTCCTCGCAGCCTTCATCTCACGGCGCTCCTTCTTCCATGCTCTAGCCTCATCCTTCACTCGACCCTTGCGCCTCTTGACATGCTCTCGAGGGGGAGGCGGTGGAATCTCAGAAGTGGCGAAAAAGGCCGCCATCACTGTGTCCTCAGCAGGCTTTGCAGAAGGGGCCTCAGACTCAGGCACCCTAGCCTCTAGGATTATATCAATGTCCGCTCGTAGACCCTCAACCGCATCCTGAAGGGTCGACACGTCCACCTGAGGGGCTGGCCGAGCTAGTACCCGTAACTCAAAAGCGTCCAAGCGCTGATGAACCTCAGCGATCTTCCGCTCTGTGTGCTGGACAATTTTACGCTCCAAGTGCTCCTCTGCCTCAGCAATAGACCTATGCATCCAAGGCTGGATGTGATGCAAAAGTGTGGCCATCTGAGCCTCTAGTTTCTAGACCCTAGCAAGCGGGACCAGAGCGAAGAAAGGGGCTGAGCGAGAGGAGCTAGGGGCAGTGCTACTACCCGGGATAGACTTGACTGGGGTAGTGTTAGTGGTTTTGGAAGCAGCCTGCGTAGCTGTTTGAGCATGTGCTACTGTATCAGCCAGATTTTCACCAAGTGGAGGCAACTCTGGACGGGGCCCTCTGCGTGGAGACAACTCATTGGCCTCATCCCTGATGAGGCCGATATCAACAGTGCCCAACGGAGTCTTTAGCTGATCAATGTGCAAGATGGGCACACCAACGGACCTGCATAAGGCAAATATCATGCATGGAAAAAGGTAAGTAGTTGTGACCTTGAAAGCCCTCTCTTGCATGACCGCATGTAGAAGCCAAGCGAAGTCCACCTCAAACCCGGCTATCATCGCCGCCATCAGAACTGCACGATCCCATGTGACAATATTATCAGCAGCCGTGGGGGAAAGGAAGTGGCGGACAATCAACCATAAGAACTTAGCCGTGAAGGTCAAGTTAGCCTTCTTGATGGCTCCCTTCGCCTCCGTTACCCAGTCGACACCCTCTCCATCAATCGACAAGTGCAGGGCCATCCACCTCTTGGTGGTCTCTCTCAGCGATGGCTCATGCAAGAATTCGCCAACTTTTACTATTTTCCATCGGTAGTCAAACTCGGCGGTGAGAGGGGTCCTATTGGCATCGACATTCTCGCCGTACAGATACCGGCGGATGGCTGAGGGAGATATCGACCTGTATGCCGTGTACCCTGACGTGCTTCAGTGGGGCCTGTTTGGCGGGGGCAGCCCGTCTATCTATCTGTGATCGGAGAGTAGCCACATAAGAGGCGTAGAACTCTCGGACCAACTCCTCACTGTAATGGCCCAAAGAACGAGCTATCCACTCTAGCCGGTGTCTGGTGAAGAGAGTGTGGATATCCATCATGGTGGGAAGACTTCGCGTAAGGACCCGCCTCTCAAGTGTAAGGGTCTGTGTCATGACGCCTTTATCATTTAGAAACTTGGCATCTGGATACACTTTATATTGCCCGTCGACGCACCATCGGTTGGGCTGGTTGGTAACCAGGGTGAGAGCACCAGTCGGTGAGCCTGGAGTGGAATCAGGACTGTCAACCTCATCAGATGAGGTTGTCTGTGCAGATGTGGTGGGTGCAGGGACTTCTACGGACCCGGAGGCTTCCTCCGACCATGAAACTCCTAAGGAACCAGACGCTCCTTCTTCATCTGTAGCTGACCCAGAAGGTGTGCCAGTCAGTGTGCGCTCCTCATCAGACTGGGAGGCAGTGACTACGCCGGACGCCACCTTTTTGGGCGTAGCTCTGGTTGTAAGTGTAGCTCGTGATGGAGTGGCAGTTCCTAGGGGCATGTTCTCGGGATCATGCTCATCATCAGAGCCTATAACAAGTCGGGCAGACGGGGCGACAGACTTTGAATTCCCACGTGTGTAAACTCGATCTTGTTTTGGTGCCATTAGAGATAGTACCTGTAAAGAATCAATATTAGTACTAGAAGGAGAAATCAAGACAAGAAAAAAAGACACAAAAAAAAGATAAGAGCAAAGCTGTAATGACATCTCTGTAGTAACAGTGAAACATGACGGACCAGGTGACGGCTCGTCGTGAGTAAGAAGGACCGTCATGGGGTCCGTCATGTCTTACTTCAACTATGTTTATGTGGAGACCCCTGAAGGAAAGTCTCTGACAGGTATGATGGCTAAGCAGGACGGACCGTCGTGACAATGACGGTCCATCGTGGGGTTCTTAGAAAAAGGTATGGAGACCCTTAGGATAGGGATCTCTGACCGTCACGATGGTTGTGCAGGACGGACTGTCGAGGGTATGACAGTTCGTCGTAGATGTCCGTCAGAGGACACTTAGAAAAAGTATGGAGACCCTCAGGAGATGGGTCTTTGACCGTCATGACGGTTGTGCAGCACGGACCATCGAGGGTTTGACGGTTTGTCTTAGATGTCCGTCATAGGACACTTAGAAAAAGTTGGAGACCCTTAGGAAAAGGGTCTCTGACAACCAGAACGGTTGTGCAGGACGGACCATCGTGGGAACGATGGTCCGTCGCATGTATCCATTGGTGGAAACTTAGAGAAAATGAATAGTGGGGTGTTGGAACAGACCCAATAATGGTCCGTCGTGGGTACGACGGTTCGTCATCGGGGCTCGTTCTGTCATTCAGTGACAAAACTGGGGATGCCACAATCATCCCCTATGACTCCAATGGAATTCTTAGTGTTAACCTACATGTTTCTAACCCAAATACCTAGCAAACTAGCAAAGCTAAAGCACATATTTCTAGAGTTTTAACAAGGCAATTTGAGGATTCTTAACCTAGGCCAGACAAAACACCAAAAAGAAATAGGCTAATACGAATAAAAACACAAAAAGGCAATGTAAATGGGTAGAGATCAGAGACATATGCCTGAGAAGAGGAGAAATACAAGCAAGTGAGGAACTTGGTTAGCAAGAACTGAACCATAGCAGCAGACTCCGACCAGTAGAGAGTAATTTTAAGAATTGGGGAATTGGGGAAGTGATCAGTTGATAGAGAAGAGAGGTAGGAAGTTGGAAGTTTGAAAGGGAGAGAAATGGGAGAAAGAGGGAAAGAAATGGGTGAAATGAAGGGGTGGGTTTTTTAAATGTTAACAATTTTTAAAATACCCCCAGCCGGGTTGGTACGCTCATTAATGACACAACGAGTCCCCAACGATGGTCCGTCGTAGATGCGATGGTCCGTCATTGGTTCCTTCGCGTGTGTCCTATTTTTGAAAACAAATGAAAGACATACCTGGCACGACGAATTCATGCGACGGTCCATCGCATGCGTGACGGTCCGTCGATGTATCCGTCAGTGACTGTTGCAGAGTGATTTTCTACAGAATTTCCTGGTGATGTGCCTGTAGATTTAGAACCCATTAGTAGAAAATGCTACCATTCCTAGAAAGAAAACTATAAGTATTGGGTTGCCTCCCAACCAGCGCCTGATTTAACGTTGCGGCACGACTGAGGACACTTGATTACTCAACCTTCATCAAGATAGTATGCCTCGATCACTTCATTCACCGATTCAGCAGGCCCAAAATAGAGTTTTATTCATTGTCCATTCACCTTAAACCGCACACCCTCCTTGGTTTCCAACTCAACTGCTCCGTGAGAGAATAGTTGGGTAACCAAGTAAGGGCCAGTCCATTTGGACTTGAGCTTCCCGGAAACAAACGCAACCTAGAATTGTACAAAAGCACCAAATCCCCAACCATAAACTCTCGTTTTTCAATTTTTAGGTCATGGTGATTCTTCATCTTTTCTATGTAAGATATAGCAGATACCGATTGGAGCTCACCACTCTGCCTCATGGACCTACAAATGTTGAAGATAACTTCTTCATTGTTCAACCGAAATTTCATCTGCCCCTTTTCCATATCAACTAAGGCTCTACCCGTAGCGAGGAATGGCCTCCCAAGAATAATAGGCACTTCGAAATCGACTTCACAATCAAGAATAACAAAATCTGCTGGAAATATGAACGACTCCACTTTTACTAGCACATCGTGGAGTATCCCTACATGCCTTTTTACTGCTCGATCGGCCATAAGTAGCCGCATCGCAGTGGGCTTTGGGTCACCCAAACACAACTTCTTGTAAATCGACAGGGGAATGAGATTTATGCTTACCCCCAGATCACATAATTCTTTCTCAAAATGTAATGACCCGACTGTACATGGAATAGTGAAAGCACCCGGATCTTCTTTCTTTTGTACTAGAGATCTTGTAGCAATAGCACTACACTGCTTCATTCTATCATCATCCTCAAAAGTGACCGATGTTTTCTTTGTAACCAGATCTGTCATAACTTTGGCATAACCGGGCATTTGTTCTACAACTTCTACCAATGGGAAATTGATAGAAAGATGCTTCAACATTGTTATAAAATGCCGATATTTACCATCCTCGGTCTTTTTCAGTAATCTTTGAGGAAAGGGTGGTGGTGGTCTAGGCATGGGAATTACCTTTGAAGGCACTTCAACATCTTTTCCCGTGTTATCTTCTACTTCACCACTAACCTCTACCACTTTATCATTATCTTTTATCACCTTTTCCTCATTAGACGGCATAGGTGGCTCAATGGTTTGCTTACCGCCCCGAGTAGTGATTGCCATACAGTGTCCATCATTTTTCAGATTTTGGACAATGTTGCTAGGAAGAGTGCCTGGTTGCCGTGTGTTCACAGTCGCAAATAGTTGGGCCAGTTGTAACTCAAGCTGCTTAATCCATATTGCATGTGTATCGACTTTCTGTCCAATACCCGCTAAATCACTCCTCAACTCTTTAGTGTGCTCATCACTAGCATCTAACCTCCTCATCATTTTGTGCAACATATCCTCAAGTCGCGCCATACTACCTCCACCATGCCTAGGAGTAACTTCACGATTTTGAGGAAGAACATAGGGCCCATTCCTATCATTTCTATTACCATAGTTACCCCTGTTGAAGTTGTTGTCGTGGTTGTAATTTCCATCTCGAACGCAATGACCCTCACGGTAATAGTTACCATAGAGCCGACCTTGGTTTCCTTGACCTTGGCGCCAATTCTCCTGATTAGAGCCTTGGGCACTCGGTCGGAAAACCCCCGTCTGCTCATTTACCGCATAGGAATCCTCCTCATAATAACATTCATCATTTGGTGATGGTGGTTTAGACAAGTAGTTAACTGCATTTATCTTTTCTGCACCCCCAGTGACATGTTTTAATACCAACCCAAGCTCAGTTCTCATCTGAGCCATCTCTTTACGAATCTCATCTGTGGCTGGGTTGTGAGAGGATTGTACTGCGAAGGTATTTCTCCCAGTATCTGACTTCCTAGTACTCCAAGCTTTATTATTCCGGGGTATTTTCTCTAACTTTTCTGCAATCTCGGCATAAGGACACTCCCCATAAGAACCACCAGCTATAGTATCTAATACTGCTTTATTATTATCATCCTGTCCCCGAAAGAAGTATATCCTTCAGTGACTCATCATCTATGCGGTGATTGGGGACGCTTCTAAAAAATGAGGTGAATCTATCCCAAGAACTACTAACTGACACTCCTGGTAGTGCCACAAAGTTGTTCACTCTGTCTTTGTGGTTTAGTTTCTTGGAGACCGGGTAGTAACGTGCTAAGAAAACGTCCCTTAGTTGGTTCCAAGTGAAAATTGAGTTATAAGGGAGCTCAATGAACCAAATAGCAGCCTCTCCGATCAGTGAGAGAGGAAAGACTCTTATCCCTATTACATCCAAATCCATATCAGGCCTCCCTACATAGCTTTTACACACTGCCCTTACCTTAGCTATATGAGCATGTGGATCCTCAGAAGGTAGCCCTGAAAACAAACCTCTGGCAGTGAGCATTTGCATTAGACTACTAGTTACCACAAAGGTGTGGCCTTGTGGTAGGGGGGCAAGACAAGTGGCCCATCAGAGTCTTCTATATTATCATAGCCTCTGTAGTATTCTTGAGGACGTGGAGCGGGATTTTGTCACCTTTGTTGATTTTTACCCGGATCATCGGGTAATAACTGACCATGAACATCAACCGGAGCTGGGATGTTCTGGATCAGATCATCATCGTTAATACCCAAGTTTTGATTCATGTTGCGTAGTGTACGCTCTAATTCTTGATCGTAGGGAAACAAGGGTTCTCTTTCTTTCCGTGTATTTGGCATACAAGGAAGATAGTTCTGCAAGAATCAAAAACAATAAAAAAAAACTAAAATTAATAAGAAATCGACTAAACTTTAATAATAAGTTTAAGTTAATATAAAAGCTACTTTCCCCGGCAGCGGCACCAAAATTTGATAATGCTCAAACTTACTTCTCAAATAAGAAGTAAAGCGGTCGTATCAAGTAAAGAACCCCACTAATGAGGTTGAGATCGTTCCCACGAGGAAAATAGTTCAGACTTAACTTTAATCTATTATTACTATTATTTAGTTAATTATTTCCTTAGAAAACAAATGACAATAAACGGAGGGTTTTTATTTGTAAATTAATGAAAATAACTAACTAAATTAAAGTGAACAACTAACAGATTCAAATCTTTGAGTTTAAGCAATTAATAAAAGTAACTAGGGTTTAAGTGTTCCCCACAGGTTCCTAACTTGATAATTCTAACTATAATAATTCTTTCCTAGTATCTTGCATGCAAAGTGATAGGTTATGTATTTCTAAATCCTTGGTCCGGCATCTAGAAAATTTCACTCCGCACCTTGGTCCGGCTACGTGTGTTTCTATACTAACCCTTACAGTTACCTCATATTAAGCATTGTATTCGATATTTGACTAAGTTATTACCTCGTACCAATAAACACTAGCCTATTAGATAGTATACACTAAATCTATGTTGATAATTCCTTTCCTATTATCTACCTCCTTGGTATGGCAAGTAGCATTAAGGCGAGTTCTAACGTTGGCCATCCATTAAAAAGACTTCTAAATGAAAGAATTATCAATACATGCAAGACACTATTCTAGAATTGTTATTTTAGTTAGGTTTTACCTTATTATTCGCCCATGGTTCCCATAACCCTTGTTATTGAGTTTAGTTACGCATAGCCATAATCACAATATTCATATATTAAATATAAGAATACATGCACTTACTTTGATGAGAAAGAATAAAATCCATAAAATCAATTGATTAAGCCTTCAATACTTGAACAAGAGAACTAAAGATTCTCCAAAAGTCTAACAATCAAAAAGTCTAATAATAAAGAGTCTACTAACAAAGAGTCTAAAATAACCAAGAGTCTAATTAACCAAAAAGTCTAACCCCAAAAACGAGGTTTTTTGAACTATTTATAAAAAACAAAAACCTAATAAAAGAAGGACTCTAATTGCTGAAAATCTTTCAAAACGCGTCCGAGTTGACGGACCTCGTGATGGACCGTCGTGGTCACGACGGGCCTTCATGGACTCCGTCATCCTATACTTTACAAATTCTTCTGCTGCTTTCTTCATTACCCTCGACGAACAGGTATGACGGACCGTCTGAAGCACGACGGTCCGTCGAGGGTCTCCGTTCCATAACACTTAAACTTCTTGGAATTTGGGTACTGGGACTACTCTCTGATCATCATGACGAACTAGCAGGACGTACCGTCATGGCTATGACGGTCCATCATGAACTTCGTAATCCCACAATTAGGTCAGACTTTCCCATCTTCCTTCAGCAGCTTCACTATGATGCCACCTACAGACCGTCACAAGCTCGATGGACCGTGGCAAGCTCGACGGACCGTCACAAGCTCCGTAGGTGGTAACTTCTCTGCATTTCTTGCTCAAAAACTTCCGCGTTCATCTTTGGACAGATTTCCTGCAAATAAAGAGAAACTTTCATAAAAATCAATACAAAAAGGCTTTTGGACACACACTAAACTTAAGGAAAAAACATTAAAAATACCGTGAAAACACGATATATCAAAGGGCTAAGCGAAAGAGTAGAGAGGCTAAAAGATCAAGGTCATATGATGGAGGTTCTTCAAAGAATAGGCTTGAAATACAAGACAAGCCTAGATTTAGAAAGCAGGTTTCTAATCAAGTTCCTTCCAAATTCCCAAAAGCTAGTGGTGATAGGGTGTCTAACCCGAAATTCAAGATGGGAAAAGGTACTAATTCACCAAATGGGAAGCCAACATGTGGAAAGTGTGGTAAAAAGCACTATGGTGATTGCTTTAAGGGGTCGGATAATTGCTTTAGTTGTGGCAAGAGTGGTCACAAGATGAGAGATTTTCCAAACTTGAAAGTCAAGACAAGGGTAGTGGTCAAGCTCAAGCAACTGGTTCTAGTGATGATCCAAAGAAGAACCGCTTCTATGCTCTCCGCTCTAGAGTTGAGCTAGAGACTTCTCCCAACGTGTTGACCGGTATGTTAGGAGTCTTCTCTATTGATGTATATGCCTTACTTGATCCCGGCGCTACATTATCATTTGTTACACCCCTAGTAGCAAAAAAGTTTGATATTTTACCCGATATTTTGCATGAACCTTTTATAGTGTCTACTTTGGTAGGTGAATCGATTGTTGCAAAAAGGGTGTATAGAAATTGTCCGATAATGTTGCCCAATAGAGTTTCTTATGTTGATCTAGTAGAACTCGATATTCTTGATTTTTATGTTATATTGGGTATGGATTTGTTGCATGCATTTTTTGCCTCCATTGATTGTAGGACAAAAGTGGTGAGGTTTAACTTCCCTATTGAACCCGTTGTTGAGTGGAAATGGGGACATTCTATTCCTATAGGTCGTATTATTTCTTGTCTAAAAGCATGCAAAATATCTCAAAAGGTTGTCTATATCATATAGTAAGAGTCAAAGACCTAGACTCCTAAGTTCCTCCCATTGAGTCGGTACCCATAGTGAGTGAGTTTTGCGGAGGTCTTTCCTAAAGACCTTCCCGGTATTCCTCCCAAACAGGACATTGACTTTGGCATTGATTTGCTACCGGATACAAATCCCATATCAATTCCTCCTTATCGGATGGCTCTAGCCGAATTGAAGGAGTTGAAGGTTCAACTCAAGGATTTACTATATAAGGGTTTTATAAGGCCTAGTATTTCTCCATGGGGTGCTCCAGTTTTGTTTGTGAAAAAGATGGATGGGTCCTAAAGAATGTGTATTGATTACTGCCAACTCAACAAGGTCACTATTAAGAATAAGTACCCTCTCCCTCGGATTGATGACTTGTTTCTTCAACGCCAAGGGCGAGTTGCTTTTCAATAAATTGACTTGAGGTCGAAGTATCACCAACTTAGGGTGAGAGGTGAGGATATACCAAAGACGGCCTTTCGGACTAGGTATGCGCACTATGAGTTCTTGGTCATGTCTTTCTCGCTCACTAATGCTCCGACGACGTTTATGGACCTAATAAATTGAATGTTTCGAAATAACCTAGATTCATTTGTCATTGTCTTCATTGACGATGTCTTGGTATATTCGAAGAATGAGGGTTATCATATGGGTCATTTGACGGTGGTATTGCAAACCCTTAAGGAACATCAAATATTTGCCAAATATAGCAAGTTTGAGTTTTGGTTGAGGTCGGTGACTTTTCTTGGGCACAATTATCTCTAGTGAGGGAGTTGAGGTAGACCCAAGGAAAACGGAAGCGGTGAAAAATTGGCCTAGACCATTGACTCCAACCGACATTAGGAGTTTCTTGGGTCTAGAGGGTTATTATCGGAGGTTCGTAAATGGTTTTGCATCTATTGCATCTCCTTTGACTACTTTGACCCAAAAGACTAAGATGTTTGAGTGGTCGGAGGCATGTGAGAAAAGTTTCCAATTGTTGAAAGATAGGCTCACTTCCGCTTTGGTTTTGACTTTATCGGAGGGTACAAAGGGTTTTGTAGTGTATTGTGCCGCATCCCGAGTGGGTTTGGGGTGTGTACTTATGCAACACGTGAACGTGATAGCCTATGCCTCTAGTTAACTTAATGTACATGAGAGAAGCTATCCCACTCATGAACTTGAGCTAGCGGCCGTGGTGTTTGCTTTGAAAATTTGGAGGCATTACTTGTATGGGGTTCATGTTGATGTCTTTACCGATCATAAGAGTCTCCAATATGTGTTTACCAAAAAGAAGTTGAATCTCCGACAAAGAAGGAGGCTAGATTTGTTGAAGATTATGATATGAGTGTCCTTTATCAGCCCGACAAGGCTAATGTATGTGCGAATGCCCCAAGTCATATGAATATGGGTAGTGTATCCCATCTTGACGAAGCGAAGAAGGACCTAGCTAGGGATGTACATAGGATGTATAGGTTGGGGGTGAGGTTGGAGAGTTCTCCGGATCGGGGTGCTATAGTTCATCATAACTCTGAGTCATCTCTAGTGGCTGAGGTGAAGTCCAAACAACACCTTGATCTAGCATTAATGAAGTCGAAAGAATCGGTTCTCGACAAGTTGAATGAATCATTCTCCTTGGGGGGATGGTGTGCTAAGGTACCAAGGGAGATTCTGTGTTCTCGATGTAAATGGGTTGAGGGATCGGATCCTAGAAAAAGCACATGGGTCCCGCTACTCAATTAACCCGGGTTCGACAAAAATGTACCATGACCTAAGGGAGATATATTGGTGGGAAGTTCTAAAAAGGGACATAGCGGAGTTTGTCGCTAAGATTCCGAATTGCCAACAAGTAAAGGCCAAACACCAAAAGCCAGGTGGCTTACTACAACAGATCCAAATTCCTACTTGGAAGTGGGAAGACATTAATATGGAATTTGTAGTAGGTTTACCTAGCACTCAAAAGTCATATGATTCCATATGGGTGCTTGTGGATCGATTGACTAAGTTCGCTCGCTTTATTCCCGTCAAGTCTTCATATTCTGGGGAGGATTATGCAATAATCTTCCTAGATGAGATTGGGTGCCTCCATGACATTCCGTTATCCATCATATAAGATTGGGCACACAATTGACATCTAGATGTTGCAGGTCATTCCAAAAAGGGTTGGGTACTATGGTGAAGTTGAGCACCGCTTTTCATCCCCAAATGGATGGTCAAGCAGAGCGTATGATACAAACCCTTGAAGATATGCTTAGGGCGTGCATTATTGATTTTAAAGGGAATTGGGATAAACATTTACCTTTGGTGGAGTTTGCCTATAATAATAGTTTCATTCATCCATTTCCATGGCTCCCTACAAAGCCTTGTATAGTAGGAGGTGTAGGTCTCCTGTTGGATGGTTTGAAGTGGGTGAGCCGTCGGTTCTTGGTCTCGAGTTGATTTATAAAACTTAAGGTTCATATCATAAGGAACCGGTTGCAAATGGCCTATAGTCGGCAAAATTCTTATGCCGATCATAGGAGAAGGGATTTAGAAAGAAAGTAAAATTGAGTCCTCGTTATTTGGGTCCCTATGAAAACTTGCAAAGGGTTGGTAAGGTTGCTTGTGGATCGAAACTTCCTAGTGAATTGACTTCAGTTCATCCGATTTTCCATGTTTCTATGTTGAAGAAGTGTATCAGTGATCCTAAGTCCATCTTCCTATTGAGGGTCTTGGCTTCAAGGATAACCTCTCGTATGAGGAAGTTCCGGTTCAAATTTTGGATAGGCAAGTGAAGAAGTTGAGGAATATAGAGGTGGTTTCCATAAAGTGTTATGAAAAAATCACCTAGTTGAGGGTGCAACATGGGAGGCCGAGGCCAATATGAAGTCCCGTTACCCTCATATTTTTGAGAATTAAGGTTAGTCATTCTTTTTAATAATATAAATATGACTAGAAATTGAAGTTTCTTGATTTTTGGGTGAAGTTTTGCAAAATGTGCATTTTTGAAAACTTTACAAGGAAGTTACTATAATATTTATTTTGAAAACTTGAAATTTTGCTTTTTGCTTGTTTTGAGTTATGTTGTGTATTTTGGTATGGTGAGTCTTTATGAAATGATATGTAGCATGTTGTTAAGTTGAACTTTGTGATAATTGACTCATTGTAATGTATGTTGAGCTCGTAAGTGTTGTGAGAAGGAAGTGCCTCATGATGAAGTGTTTTGAGCCTTATGTGTTGTAATATATGTTTTGATATTTGCCTTGTTGAAATGCATTGGTTTATGTTTATTTGATATTTTTGATTCGTTGGGATGCTAGTCTTGAGTCTATTCTTTTCCTTCAAAAGAGTTTTGGTGTCATTCGGGGACGAATGTTCTTAGGGGGGGGGATAATGTAACAACTTGAAAATCCAAGACGTGTCGTAAAGCCTTACATAGGTATCATAAGGATTAATTAATGTTTTAAGTCCATTTTAATGAATATAGGTCATTTAGGAAGTTTAAGAACCAAAACGTCCAAGAACGCCCATGATGTCCGGGAAGTTGGTGTAAAGGGATGTTAGCGTGCCTCAGCCTATTTAACGATTTTTTAGAAGTCGAAAATGTATGAAAATTTGTGGAAGGGTAGCTAATAGGTGTTTCAGTTGTTTCATGGTTGAAACTTCCGGGTACAACTCCCTATTGACCAACCAAGGGCCCTTGAGGAGGACCCTTGTGTTTGAAGAAACAAGGCCTGGATCGTGGGCATCGAGGTGACCACCTACGGTTCGTGTGTGGACTGACGGGCGTCAATGCCACCATCGTCCCAGACTTAGACAATTTGAGGAAGGCCTCCTCCTGCACAGTCTTTGAACTCATCGACGGAGTGCACGGCGGAGGGGTGAGGGACCGTCGACTCACAGATGGCACGTCGTTCGGGGTCTCGTCTGTGAGGGTCAAACTTCCTGCACAATTTAAGTTAGTTTCATTTAATTAGTTAGGGGGTTAGGTTATTAATTAGGGGTTTAAGGGAGTCTAATTAAGTTGATTAAGTCCCAGTATAAATACCCCCAACCCTCATTAATCTAAAGACAACTCGCAAATAAACTCTCTTCTTTCTCTTTCTACTTGAACTCACCATTGAAGACTAGCAAGGATTAGGGTTTGAGGTCTGGAAAGGGACGAAATAACCATCAAATTGTTGTCAAACGTTAAGGTATGGGATCTAATTCACCTTTGAGACTCTTTCCTCAAAGGGATCCTTCAAAATAGATTTCAAAAGTTGAGTTCTCTTATGGGTTTCATCCAATTACGAAATTGAAGTTATGAATTTAGTTGTTGATGATTTTTTTAGGTTATATTGAATATATAAACACGTGATTTAACATGTATATGGTAATTGTTGATTGTTTATTCTAAATTGAAGAGCATGATCCTCAATCCCTAACCCTAGGTTGTGATCTCGACCTATATTGTATTGTGATCATTTAATTGACTTTTTTATTGATTGGATTACTATCCAATGGTGTTATTATGATTAAATTAATATGAATTATAGGCCTATCATGCTAGTTGTTGAGATGTGATTTCGGTTATGATTTATAATGTGAAATTTGCCTATGTATCTTGTCTAAAGTTGTGATCTAGTGTTGAATTGTGTTATAGAGATGCAATTGGCCTTGTTATCTTATTGGTTATCATTGTGTGATGATGTTACTCCCCAACTTGGGTTAAGGGTTGATGGTAAGACCTTGATGATAGACTATTAGGAAGACTTGGTAAGTCTTAGAATCTCTATATTTAATTCCAATTGTGATTCATTGTTGTTAGGTCATGATATTACATTAGAAGTATGCCTTATATTTGGATGATAGGGTGGTATGATATTGAATTGAAATTTCTTTACTATGTTGTGAGGTTGATTAAGATGTGTGTGATATAAGGATGGTGAAAACTATAAATGTGCCTTGATATGCTATGAAATGCTAATGTGTTAACCTCACTTATATGAATTGTGATGAAAAGACTTATACTCATACAATTCTTATTGAGCTATTGATGATTATGATTATACAAGGGGTAGACCCTATGACCTAAATTAAGCTATGATTGATAATTAAAGGCTTAAGGACATTTCAAAAAGGGACTCTAGCTTAGCACCGAGTGAACTAGATTGAGGAGTGTTCTTTCCCACATGGGGAAGGTTCGAACACTACATTACTCTTGAGTTTTGAAACTATAATGCATGGGGCATAAAGAGGGTCCCAACTAAATATCCTAGTTCTTGAACTATGTTGCCCCCGTAGCAATACTAGCTAGTGGATCCAAGTAGTTGCTATGTTTCCTATTTTGGTACTACCTTGGCAAGTAGTCAGCCTTCTTTCGGTGTAGGGTTTATGACATCGAATTCCACACTAGCTCATGTGGTCTATGTCGGTCAGGGCAAGATGTTCCCATAATGTAAAATGAATTAAAGGACTTGAACTCTAACTTACATAACCTAAGAGGTCTATCTTAGTCTAGGTAGGGGTATGAGACTCTACCTAAACCTTGCACTAGTTAGCCTTGAAGGGAGTCTTAGGAGTATGTTCTTATATATGTTTATGTTATGATAAAATATGATGTCTATATGATGACCATGACACATTGTTGATACTATATGTTGATTAGTTCATTTATGAATATTCCTTGGATCAACATGTTAATATATGACGAAATGTTAACCTAAATATTATTTTATTTAAAGTTGGACATTGGTCATGATTTCTTGTTGAATATACTAGATTGAGTAAGGTTATGGGGCTTTGGTTGGTCATTCCACTTGTTGACTTCATAAGGACTCATGAGTAGTTGTCTTGCTTATTATGATATGATTGACTTTTATTCATTCTTGTGATATTATTCCTTGATGATAGGGTTGTAGTAAATCATGGTTTCAAGTATGTTGAGATAAGTATTACTTGTTGAGATAGTAAGCATGTTTGGTTGGTTTATATGATTTACTTGACATTTCACTAGGTCCTTAAAGGGGTAAAATGACATGTTTTGATAAAAGGCCCTTTTTAGCATGTTTTAATTGTATATCATAAGAACTCATACTTAGTACATGTGGAGTACTAAGCCCTTTTTCTTTCCTTTTCCCAAACATTTTAGGTTCCGGTGTTCGAAGATTTTGAAGGAGACATTGTTGAAGGCTCGGATTCTTCCTTTCATCCAAGTGGGGTAGGTCCTCAACTTCTGAGGGCAATGCCATAATCTAGCTTATGGACTAGTTATGCGCTTAATGACACTTCCATTTCTTTCCTTTTCAATTGAGTACTATACTTTTGTATGACCTATATCTGGTCTTGTTGGATTTATGTAAGGGTTATGCCCATATTGTGATAATCGTTTAGATGGTATGAGATGAGACAATCATTGAGAGTATTTTTATATTTTATATATATGTATGTGCAATAAAAGTAGAAGGCTATGTAACCTTCATATACGAAGGGTCTACGTATACTCGATATGAATATGTATTATGTGTATGTAAAGGTCATGTAAACCTCCAAGTAGTGATAATGAAAGTTTTAAATTTTTCCGCATTTTTCAACCTACGAATGTAATGACATGAGACTAAGAGGCTAGTCTTAGTCCTTTAAAAAGACGATGACGCTGGTTACGTCTAGGGGGTAAACCCGGATGTGACAACGTTGCTCCACTAGTCCGTGGCTAGTGGACTGATTCATCTTTTCTTAGCTTGTGGTGAATCCTCATAATTGAGGGCATGATAACATATTATGAGTTTCTTGTCTATTTAAGTCACATCATTTTTCAGAACTTATTTCATGAGATAGGGCTTGTTCTAGTCAGACCTTTGATATAGAGGCTTGTCTTCAGACTTAGAATGTTTCCGCCTAAGATGTTGTTGTACTCTAATTTTGCTATTGCTTATGATGCTGATGTTGAGACTTATATCCCACTTTCACACTTTATTTGCTTTTTTTATTCATCTTAGTCTCCCGAGATCCTATTCACCATGTCAAGTTCATGGTGTTTTTTGGGTCGTGACAAAATAACTAATGACAATCTAAGAAGATGTGTGGAGGAATATCATGTAAGAATCAAATGGTTTAGTCTAGTTCTATAGTTTTCAAGTAGAATGAGCGGTAGCTAAGTCATATGTCTGCGACCTTAAATTAACACCATAAGGGGACACTTCCTTGCAACACAATTTGGAATGTAGAAAATTATGGGCATTGTATGGTAGTGATTAATCAAAGTGGTGATAAGACTATGGATTCTCCATTCCCATCATTGGTTTATTAACTGGAATGACCTTGACCATGTTGATGATGAAAATATGGGGGCGGAAGAACAAGTCACTGGCAGGATGTTGATTGAGAAGCAGCCTCAATACGGGACTATGGAATCTAATGCTACAAACAACAAGGAAAGGATCTCATTCATGCTCCAACTCCGATGAAACGACCTCTTCTAGCCTTCCCGTGAGATATTGGTAAAGAATGATAAAGAAAGAAGTACCACCAGTTCATGTATATGCATGTGTGTTCAAACTTCACGAAGTATTTAGTAATGAGAAGAGGCTTGTGAGTTTTGAACCTATTTAGAATTTGCACCATGTCAATGGAATAAACACTCATTCTCTTGTGTAGAAAAAAAGACCCTAGAGTGTTCAGTTTCCCATGTATAATTGGAGACTCAAACTTTGCTAAATCTTTGTTTAATATTGGTGATAGCATTAATCTAAATCCAACGGTAGTATTTGGCTATTGGGCATAGGATCCCGCAAAGTGACATCAATGCGGTTACTTCTGGAAATGGTGAAAAGCCTTTGATATATTTTTTAAGATTCCTTGTGATGACGTGGAAGCTTTTATATTTCATAAATTCTCAACTATGCTTTTAATTAGAAATTTAGGATGTAGTATGCAAAACAATACCCAATATATGAGGTTGATGCCGAATCCCACAAGAATTAATATAGGACCAATTGAAGAGGTGTCATGACCAGGAGTACTCCCTAGATGTGACAAAACATACAAGACTTCTAAAATCCTCATACAAGCCTCTTAGCATATCATAAGATAAAATAATAGAAAATTGTGCAGAAAAATTGAAACAATTTTCTTTTATACAATTAAAGTTTCATAAAACAAGGCGGAAATTTACTACATTTGCCTCAAACCATCTAATATATGAAAGTCTTAGGTACACAACTTGTATAAAACTTCTAACATAAAAGAGAAACATATAATAAAAGGGTGATCGAGTCCTCAATGCTATGAGGACTCACTAAAGCTTTACTTATTGATTATTATGAACCTGGCCACGAGGATTGAAATCAATATCTCCGAACCCTACATTCTATTAGAATGTAGGAAAAAGTATGTGTTAGTACTATAATGTATTAAATATGATGTCTAGCATAAATTATCAACATAACAATATAAGAATAATTAGTCAACATATGACATGTCCATAATCATAAGAGAAAATAGCATAAGTCATAAGAAAAAGAGACATTATCATATGACATAGGCTGTAAGCATAAGAGATACAACATAGTCATAGGCACAATCCATGCAACAAGTTCAACATGATATAACGAAACATTTCTTGAGCCACCTCAAGGAAAGCTTGTTCAATGGATGGATAAGACCCCATAATCCCATACATTCTAAGCAAGACACTTTATGTCCTCATTTATCTTTATAATCTTTTGATCTCATACTTAGCTTATTTCTCATTGACAAGAGAAGATTCACCTTTAGTCGAACATATAAAGGAAAGAAATTTATAGCAACAATCCAAGTTATGCATACATCATAAGCATATGTAATATGCATATTCATTAAATAGATCATAATATCATAGGTGAGACATACCATAAGTAACCTTAAAGCATACTTGTGCAATGCATGAATAAGATCCCATCATCCTACCCATACTAAGTATAGCTTCTTGAGTAATCACAATTGTTATTTCATATTCTTATCATAGTGGAATAAGCCTTGACCGATATAGACAATGTGAGCTTAGCATGGACGAAAAGGGTTGACCTACTTTCCTAAGATAAGACCATAACCATATTATATTTTATGTGTATTCAATAGCTAAATAACCTACGGAGCATGCACTTTATGGGATAAGGAGATTTCTACTATAAACCCACACTTTCTAGCGGGGGAATTTCCATCTCAAGAGATACTTTCTAGAAACCCACCCTTTCTTGAGCGGGAGCTTCTATCTCATATTAAATATCCTCTTGCTACTAAGCATAATATCCTCTGTGTCGCCATGACTTCCAGACTTCTCGCCATCAGACTTATAGATATCATGCTTCTTGGGATGTGGCTGTTGCTTTTCGACTTTGACACAATCTCCTCCACCATGGTCATGACTATCTCTACTTTCTTCTCCTCCAGCTCTATCGGGCTTCTCATGCTTGAAGTCTGTTAAAGCTTCATCCTGCGTGATGGCTTACTCAATAGTCCTGACCTGTCGGCATTCCAACTCCGTCCTGGCCCAATTTTACAGCCCATCAATGAAGTGGAACAACATATCATTATCCGTGAGGTAGGGAATCTCAAGCATGAGGGTAGTGAACTCCTTCACATATACGCGTATGCTGCCCGTTTTCTTCAACTCCCTAAGCTTGCGCTTTGCCTCATATATGATGTTGTTATTGAAGAAGTCCCTCTTGAACTCACCTTGGAATTTTTCCCAAGTGTCAATGGTACAAAGTCCCTTCCCTATTTCCGACTCTTTACTCCTCCACTACAGCATGGCCATCACTGAAAGATACAACACATCGATGTTGATCTTGTCTCGCCGCTCTTCACTCGGTTAAACTTGAAGTAATTATCCAAGTGCCATAAGAAATTCTCCATATCTTGCACGTTACAAACACCTTTGAACATTGGTGGATTGGGAGCCTCGACTTTAGCCTCGATATCTCGGTCAAGCAACGATGATCCTCCAACTTCCACGCCCTACTTGAGTGCTTTCATCACGGCCTTCATGGTCTCAATCGTGCTTAACTCCTCCATGAGCTGACACTCCAAAGAAGTTATAGCCTCTTTCATCTCGAACTTGGCACGCTAGAGTCCCTCCAACTGCTAGCGTAGGTTCTCGGTCTCCTCAATATTGAAGCCATCGAGAGTCTTAAACTTGCCATCGTCCACGTTCAAATGTGGGCCTAATATCTCCACGATCTGTCTTGCAATTTCAAAACTTGTGATCCATTCCTCACCAGGTGTGACGTCAATGGGATCCTCGCCATGATCCTTGTCACTTGCTTCAGTTGTCGAAGATGGGTGAGATGTTAGCACCTAGCTTTGTGTGGGGTTTAGCAGCATTTCCTCACTACTCTTTTGGTGCTTCTTTCCCTTGGGGTTCTTATTTCAACCCCCCTGAATGAAAGTTGGTGGTGCTAGAGGCGTTACGTCTCCTTCGTTAGTTATTCCCTTAGTACAAACCTTAGCTATGATACCACGTTGTCACGAACTTAGATTTAATGCTAAAGCTCCGTGCGATACTTGACAATTTATTCACTAATCTTTCAAGATCTTGTAAGTTCAAGTAAGCCTTTAAGACTAAAATCGCTAAGAGAATGTAAGGAAGACTTAGAAAGACTTTGAGAGTTTTGGAAGAAGGGTTTTGTGTATTGTTTGTAATGCTTTAAACTTGGTTGGATTATTGTTCTCAAGCATGGATGGATTTTACAAATAACAGCCCCCCTATTTATATTACTTCCTAGTGGGCTGAAGTGTAATTTAAAATTACTTACAAGTCCCTAAGTTGTTTACACTTTGGTTCCCTTTCTAGTGAACTCTACACTTTCTAGGATTTTCCAAACACTTTCTTGAAAAGTCTAAGTTATTCTAGAGAATTCTTTAAAATTCTCTAGCCTTATTGATTAATCTAAAACGTTCTAAAATTCTCCGCAAACATCTCCACAACTCTAGACTCTTCCGCCCCTATTCGGACGCAAAATTTAACTGTGATGTGATGGGATCTGACATATTGCTCTATTATTACTTATCTTTTGTCTGAGGATCAAAATTTCGTGATCCCAGTTTATAACATTTAGGAGTCGATCCCACATGTGGATTGAATAAGGGGATACAAAGAGGAGGTCTGTTCCACAAGATCAATAACTTGTCTTGGTTTTGTTCCATGAACCATAGTAACTTATATATTGCAGATCTGTTCCAATGTTGGATGTCAATAACATTTAGGCCCTAGCTATTTTTTCTTTGCAAATGTTATTCCATGCCGCAAGCTCCTTTCTAGAACAATTGTTACTCCTAGTCCAAAGATTTGGTTTGCATACACTGATGACCATTGAGATAATCTTTTTTTATAGCAAGAAGTTATGGGCCCAATATGTTTGCACTTCAAACAAGACACTCTGGACTAGTTGTTACCTTCCATTTTACTAAAAGAATCTTGTCAGCCAACATTTGACTCGAGTTATCATCTTTTCCAACATTGCTGCACATATACCTTTTTGGTTGTAAAGGGGACACCAACATAATTAAATGGTAGCTCGTCTGAAAAAAAGTTCATTTCAACCACCATATGATTTTTAGAAGCATTTGACACCCATGAAATATATAATGAGCTCTTTCCTATATCAGTGGATAGACTGAAAACCTCTAAAAAGTGTTGAGAATAATAAAACATTAGTTTTATAGAATTTTCATCCGCCCTGCACCTCATTAACAGGTGATTTTCCAAACATATATGATAATATTCCATGGCGAATGGACATGGTGTCCCCTTATCGAGGGTAAAACACTTAATATGGATGGATCCTACAAAATTCTGTGAGTCAAAAGTGGATAAGGATATTTAAGAATTCATTAGGAGATCCACATCATTGACATCATGAGGGTTACTCTGGTGGACAAGATGGATTTTAATTCTTATCACCTCAAAAGGATTTCTTAAATTTTGTTTACTCACTGGAAGGAAGAAAGGCTTTGGACGTGGATCCTCTGGATTGGGATAGGTTCAAAGGGTTAACTTTTTATCGTTTCATTCCCCTTGAGGTGAGAGAAGAAAAAGTGAAATAGTTTGTAAAGCTAATGAAAGGAAACATGACTGCGAACAAGTACTTTTTGTGTTCACTCAGTCGTCTATTTTTTCTCCAACATTACGCATTATAGGGTAATAATGAGTAAGTTTGTTTCGGGAGTGTCCGAGATGGTGGTTAGATAATGTTGTACTGCAATGTTAGTCAAAGAGATGGAATGTCAAGGTCAATGATTCATTCCCAATAAATATAAGAGGAAAATCTAAAGCAGAAATCTTGAGAATGAAAGAGGGAAAAGACAAATAGTGGTGTGGTGATATATCTCATGCTAGGTTTTGTAGTCACGCACGGTCATAGTTTTAGAAAATATTCTTTGGTCAGAATTATTCAAATGCTCCAACTCAAAATTTCAACAAGGATAGGATGTCTAGGCCTAAAGCTCATGTAGGTGGTTCTAGTAGATCTTCTTTTTCTACTTTAAAAAAAGTGTGACAAGAGTCCTTCTAGGAAATGCTTAGCTAGTATCGATGTTTGCTATGGTAGTGGGAAGGGTGGTTCCAAGATGGGGATTTCCTTTAGAAAGCTATCAAGGGTAAGTATGGTATACATGATCAGTCTAGTGCTCTTTGTGCGGGTGGTGCTCCTTGTAAGAACAATTTCTATTCTCTCTAGACTTGATATGATCATGAGTGTTCTCTAAATGTGGTGATTGGTTTGTTGAGAATATTTGACTTTGATGTTTACACATTGCTTGAACTAGATGATACATTTTTTGTGACTCTATATGTTTCTATAATGTTTGTTGTGTGTCCTTAAATTCTTCTAGAACCTTTTTAAGTCTCTACACCTATTAGTGACTCCATCTTTGCTAGACGAGTCTATAGAGGTCGTCCATTTTTTGTTTCTCATAAAGTCACTCCAATTGACCTTATATAACTAGACATGATAGACTTTGATGTTATTCTTGGGATATATTGGCTTAATTTTTGCTTTAATTCCATTGAATTTTATACCTGATCGGTCACATTCCAAGTTCCAAATGAACCTATCTTAGAACGGAGGGGTGGAAATTCAGCACCTAAGGGTTAGTTTTTCTTTTGCCTAAAGGATATGAAAATGATCTCTAAAGGTTGTGTCTATCATGTTTTTCTTATTAGGGATACGGATTCTTAAACCACAATTTTGAGTTAGTTCCAATTGTAAATGAATTTCCATAGGTATTTCTCGATGATATTCTTTGTGTCGGAAAGGAAAATAGATTTCGGTGTTGACCTTCTTCCAGATATGCAACCTATCTTTATTTCTCCAATAACGCATGGCTCTAGCAGAACTTCAAGAGTTAAAGGATCAGTTGCAATATTTATAATTGGATAAGGATTTCATTAGATCAATTATATCTCCAAGGGGTTCTGCGGTGTTGTTTGTTTGAAAGTAGTTCACTTCGTATGTCCATTTACTGCTGACAGTTGAATAAGGTCATAGTGAAAAATAAATATCTTATTCAAAGGACATATGACTCATTTGATCAACTCCAAGTTGTGAGTTTCTTCTCAAATATTGATATTTGGTTGCGGAATAATCAATTGAGTGTAAGAGAAATTGACATTCTAAAGACAACTTTTCAGATAAGGTATAGTTACTATAATTCTTGTAGATTCTTGTTGAATTGAATAATGCCTCGGCTTCTTTCATGGACCTTATGAATAGAGTGTTCAAGCAATATCTTTACATCTTCGTGATTGTGCATATTCACTATACTTTGGATTACTCACAAAGTGAGGAGGATCATATTGATCTTTTTAGGATAGGTTTGCAAATCCTCAAGGCCCATGAACTTTTTGCTCTAATTAACAAGTGTTGGTTTTGGTTGTGGTCCGTTGCGTTCCGAGTCCATATTTTTTTTGCTGGGGGTATTAAGTTTGATCCTTAAAAGTCTAATATAGTAAAGAACATGCCTAGACCTCTTTCACATTGATATATTTGGAATTTACACATAAATAACCTGCTCAAAACATCAACAACTACATTAACTATACCTGCATGATAAAGAATACTCATGTCACAATACTTGAGTAACTCCAATCACCTCCTGTGTCTGAGATTAAGCTCTTTTTGTCTGAAAACAATTTAAAGACTCTTATGATCACTGAACACATCTACATGAAGAACATAGAGATAGTGACACCATATTTATAAAGCAAACACTACACAACCAACTCAAGATCATGAGTTGGGTAATTCTTCTTGTGAATCTTATGTTTCATGGAGGAATAGGCCATAACCTTAGTATTCTACATCAATACATAACCGATTCTAACTTCTGACGCATCACAATACACAATAAAGCCTTGTGTGCCCTCTCGTAGAGTCTATACTGGGCAATAGTGATATACCGTGGTTTCACGATATTTTTAATACTTTTTCCTTAAGTTTAATGTGTCCAAAAGCCTTTGTTTTACTAATTTTTATGTAAATTTCTCTTTATTTGCAGGAAATCTGTCTAAAAGATGAATGCAGAGGTTTTTGAGCGAGAAATACAGAAAAGTACCTCCTACGGAGCTTGAACGGTTCGTCGTGCACGTGACGGTCCGTAGGTGGCATAGTAGTGAAGCTGTTGAAGGAAGATGGGGAAGTCTGACCAAGTGTGGGGTTACGTAGTGCGTGACGGACCGTTGTAGCCATGACGGTCCGTCCTGCTGGTTCGTCATGAAGATCAGAGAAGTAGTCCCAGTACCCAATTTTCAAGATTTCAAGTGTTATGGAACGGAGACCCCCGACGGACCGTTGTGCATGTGACGATCCGTCATACCTTCCGTCGAGGGTAATGAAGAGAGCAACAGAAGAAATTGCACAAGTATGGAACGACGGAGTCCATGACGGCCCGTCTTGACCACGACGATCCGTCGCGAGGTCCGTCGACCCAGCCGCGTTTTGACAGATTTCCGGCAAATAGAGTCCTTATTTAATTAGGTTTTTATTTTTTTATAAGTAGTTCAAAAAAACCTCATTTTTGGGGTTAGACTCTTGATTATTTATAGACTCTTTGTTAGACTCTTAGTTATTTGAGCTTCTTTTGTGGATTAGACTTGGTGATTATTGTTACACTTTTGGAGAATCTTTAGTCTTCAATTAATTTCAGTAATTGATTGTTGGTGATTTTTGTTGATTAATCAAGTGAATTTCTGGATTTTATTCTTTCTCATTGAAGTAAGTGCATGAATTCTTATATTACATATTTGAATATTGTGATTATGACTATGGGTAACTAAACTCCATAACTAGGGTTGTGGGAACCATAGGTGAATAATGAGGTAAAACCTAACTAAAATTACGACTCTAGAATAGTGTCTTGCATGTATTGATAATTCTTTTCCTTAGAAGTCTTTTTAACGGATGGACAACGTTAGAACTCGCCTTAATGCTACTTGCCGGACCAAGGAGGTAGATAATAGGAAAAGAATTATCAACATAGATTTAGTTTATACTATCTAATAGGCTAGTATTGATTGGTACGAGGTAATAACTTAGTCAAATATCGAATACGATGCTTAATATGAGGTAAAGGTAAGGGTTAGTATAGCAACACATGTAGCCAGACCAAGGTGCGGAGTGAAATTTTCTAGATGCCGGACCAAGGATTTAGAAATACATAACTTATCACATTGCATGAAAGATACTAGGAAAGAATTGTTATAGTTAGAATTATCAAGTTATGAACCTGTGGGGAACACGTAAACCCTAGTTACTTTTATTAATTGATTAACCTCCTACATTTGAAGTTGTTAGTTGTCTCCTTTAATTTCGCTAGTTATTTTTATTTATTTAGAAATAGAACCCCCCCCCCCTTTTATCATTTTTGCTTTCTAAGGGAATAATTGATTGAACAATAGTAATAATAGATTAAAGTTAATTCTAAACTATTTTCCTCGTGGGAACGATCCCAACCTCATTAGTTGGGTAATTTACTTGACACGACCGCTTTACTTCTTATTTGAGAAGTAAGTTTGAGCGTATCAAATAGTCAACCGCATTTTGATTCTTCAAAATTTAGGTCACAAGCTTCAAAGCATCGAAACTTTATTTTCTTCAGAGTCAACTTTGTCAATTAGGATGAAATAGACTAGAACCCCTTGAAAAACCTTCTATAGCAACCAACCAATCCATAGGAACTCCTAATATCAATTGGAGATGTGGGTCTAGTCTAATTCTTCAATGCCTCTATCTTCTGAGTGTCAACTCCAATCTATGAATAAGTCTATTTCTTTCTCATGAGGGATTCCAGGAAGATCATATGGAAAGACCTCTGGAAACTCACTCACAACTAGAACTGACTGAATAGATGGTGTCTCAACACTAGAGTTATTAACTAAAACTAAGTGATAGATACACCCCTTACAGACGAACTTTCTGACGTTAAGGCACGAAATAAAACAACCTTAGACACTACTGAAATACTCCTCCACTCTATAACATGCTCGTATGAAACTTGAACTTAAATATTTGAGTTCTACAATCAACTAAACCATAACAAGTATGAAACCAGTCCATAACTAAAATAACATTAAAGTCCACCATGTCTAACTCGACTAAGTCATCCATGGTGTCCTTCTGATTGAAACAGATGGTACAATCATGATAAACTCTGTCAGACAAAATAGACTCACCAACTGGTGTGGAAACAATTAAGTGCTCATGAAGTGGATCAGAAAGAATATAAAGTCTCATAGCAATATATAGATTCACAAAAGATCGAATTTCACCTAGATCAATCACTACACATCCATAAAAATTAAAGAAATTGATCATACTAGTGACAACATCTAGTGAATTCTCTTTCTCATGGTGACTGGTGATAGCATACAAATGGTTTGCTCCTCTTCCTATTGTGAAACTTTATTTGCTGGATCCGCTGAAGAAGATCAGGCTCTATTGGCCCTATTTTGATTACCTTGCTTATTCTTAGGACACTCTCTAATGAAGTGACTATTCTGACCACGCTTGAAACAACCATTGGAGCCACCATTACATGCTCGTGGGTGGTTTCTACTAGGCTTACCACACGTAGGAGTCCAATTGGCACTTTGTGCCTCATTACTTTGAGACTGAGCTAGTTAAATTCTGAAATTCTCAAATTCTAATTTCTCAACTCACCTCTATTATTTGGCGTAGGTTCAATATTAGATGACGGAGTGGATCCAATTGGGTTTTGTTGAAAAGATGATTGGTTCACATTGCTGACCTTTTGCTTCTCGGACTCATTGCCTGTTGTCTTAGTCTTATTGATGCGGAACTCTTCCCTATCTCTAAACTAATCTTCCGCAACCTGCTGCACATGGATCAAAGCCTTTCTATGTGTTTGTCCCCTTATCAACATAGCTACCTTACCCTTCTTAATTGACAAGAGAGATAACCTAGACAAAAACAAGCCCATCTTGCTCTTTATATACAACCATCTCTGGAGCATAATGAGACAATCGAGTGAACTTGAGGTTATACTCATGCACACTCATGTATTCCTCCTTAAGAGTGAGAAATTCACTTACATTTGCCTTTCTCAACTCATGCAGAAGAAACGCTTCATGAAGTCACTTTTAAACACAACCCAGCTTACAATTGGTGCCCCTTTAGCTCTACTCTTTTTCCATTAGTCATACCAAATCATAGAAACACCTTTGAGTTTGTATGAATCTAGCTCCGGATGCTCAACATCCGCAACATGAATCACCACAAATTCTTTTTGTTGTTCCACTAAGTTGTCCAGATATTAAGTGACACTTGACTCTGTAATGTATGGAGGATTCATCCAAAAGAATTCACAAATCCTAGATGTATCAACCGCATCCGGACGAGTCTCTCTTTGTTGACTAACTTGGTTGGTCACCACTTGACTCAACCTCTGGATAACATCCCGAAACTCAGCATTAGCAACCTCTCCTTAAGATTGTATTTCTAGTGCATTGTGTACCCATTTATCTCAAGGATCAACATTTCTCCTAGCAGGACAACATCGAACAACTCTTCATGGAGGCATGATCCAAAAGACATACACAAGCATGAATTAGGAAGAAACTTTTATAGATTTGAACTGTAGCATATAAGAATAGTATGAAAGAAGTGATATATTTCCTAAATGTTGTAGCCTTATAATCATAGATGTGGCACGCTTCACATCGATAACTATGATTTCATAGACACGACTTCATAAACACACTAGGACTCTTTAACTCTTGCACTAATACAAAGTTTGTCACGCCCCAAGCCTACACTCTTGACGTAACCGGCACTCAAAAAATATTGTTGGTTCCTAAGCAAACACTTTGCCTGACTCAATACTCAAAAAGAAGACTTAATCAACAATACATGAACTCAAAAGTAAAGATTTACTCATTTGTCTTAAAATAAATAAAGTCATAAATTGCTGGAAACATTCAACTAGCCGAAGAATGCAACTGAAGTCTTAAATATTAACAATGGAAATGGAATACAATTCTCCAAACATTTGTAACACCTTAGATTTGAGAAAATAGAAAAATACAGTTTTCCAGAATCAAGTGTCAGAACCAACGGGAACTACCTATGGATGGTGTGTAAAACCAAGTAATGTAGGTGGGGTTGCGTGGTTCATTCCCAAACATAGAAGAATTGTAGGATTGAAAGATGAGACCTACGACCGTGGTCTATGTTTTGTCGATGGACCCACAGTCCTTAGGTGGGGTCCATCGTTGGGTCCCAAATATTCATGGTCTCTAGTACCACCCATGATCACCAATACAGTCCGTTGATGAACCTAGAGACCGTAGTTATGACCGTAGGTGAGGGTTAGCAGATAATTAGAGGGAAATGGTTATTAGCTCAACTTCACATAATCATATATTTTGGTAAAAAATTAATTAGGTTGACCATGACCTATCAAATTAAAAATAATTGAATCTTTTTTCAAAAGCCATCATGTTTTCTAAATTACAAGATCGGAGTAAAAATATATGCTCAATTTTGTGAAGCCTTGTCGGGTAAAGCACGAATCACGACCACATTCAACGGTTTGCAGTCCAAATGACATTACATAAGTCCCTTTGTGGATGGCCTTCGTCACCCTTCAAGTTAGGGTGATTTAGGTCTTTTGACTATGTGTTGGCACCATTAAACTATGTCGTTTAATGCCTAAACTATGTTGTCTTGCTCTGTCTAAGCCTAATAACTTAGTCTATCGGACACATAACACTCATTCTCCAAAGATCATCAAAAAATTAGAGCACAAATAAAAGGAAAAGTCAGCCAAACCTCCCAAGAACAAGCAAAAATGTTCTTCAGAGTTTAACCCCAAAATCTAAAGCTTAACATAATGGTTAGAGTTGTAAATGTAAATCTTCGTACTTGATATAAAGGGTTTTTTGTTAGAACATTAAGGTATGACCCCCAATAACCAGACATAGGTCCTTGAGAAAGACACTAGAAAATAGGCTTAGGTAGTGACCCAATGAAGGGGCCCTACGCCCCATAGGTCCATCCACGCCTCGTCGATGAAGGGTCATGGGTCAGGGTCCAGAAATAAGCCACACCCACACAGCCATGGTTAACCATCATGCCACGAGGGCCCATCCATGGACCGTGGTCATGGGGTCGTGGGTGGTCACTTGTATACTATTTTTAGGATTTAGTTAGGGGCATTTTGGGGTTTTACGGTTTTAATTAATATTAAGTGATGTCATTTAAATCTTATTTATACTAACTATATTAAGTGATGTCATTTAAATCTTATTTGTACTAACTATATTTTGATGTAAGACCCCTAAATTTAGTCACCCTCTTCATTATTCCTAAATCCAAAAACAAAACCAATTTTCCCCAAGTATTCTCTCTTTAGAACTTCAAGAAAGAAGAAGAAGGAAGTTGAAGTTAGAGTTAAAAGAGAACTATTTTCTACTCAAATCCTGGGGGATTCATTGCTAAGGTATGGTAGCCTTAATCAATAGAGCCCCTCCAAAACCCCAATTTCAAGATAGAAATTCTCCAAAAGTTATGGTTTGAGTCCAAGTCATGGATTCCTTTCAAAAACAACTCTAATGTTGGAACTACTTTATATGATGATTGAATTGATTAGTTATTATGGGTTTTATGTTGAAATCCCCAAGAATCTATGTAATCCCAATAGTCCCAATTTATGATCTTGTGATGTGGGCAAATTGATGAAAGAAAAATGTTATGAGATTATGCTTGTAGTAATTGAGTTATTTGAATCATGTTCCCATCCATGTCTAATGTAGGGAATTCTAGATTTGTTGATTGAATATAAATATGATCTTTGATACTCGAAGGTCAAAGTATGAGAAATAAACATGATTATGAGATTTATGTGTATGCTTTAAAAACTCTTTGTGAGTAAAGTGGTGATGATTATGATCTATTGTTGTGTTGTTGAAAGGTTATCCTCATATATACATTTATTTATGATTATCATGTTATGTGAAAGGTTTTCTCACAATATGATGATTCTAGGATTGGAAAGCTTTCTCACCTATTGAATCTATATCTAGACATGGACGGTGAAAGGTTATTCTCATGCATAATATAATGAGCTATCTTTTGAGTTATATTGGATCGAGTATCAAGAAATTCTTCCATGAATATTAAATTACATCAAGACTTAATATGAACTCAATGGGAATTAATGCTTACCATCGAGTGGATATTAAATATGAGATGGAAGCTTTTACGCTAGTTAAGTTTGGCTTCCCAATGAAAGCTTTTACACTAATTGAGTCTGACATTCAAAATGGGTTCCTTTTGCCTTAGTTGAGTCTGGGTTCCTAAAGTATGTATGTCAATATATGAAATTCTTCTACCTTAGTTGAGTCTTGTTTTCTAGTAGCAATATCCTTTTTCCATAAACTATGTGCCCCCATAGGTTATTTAGCTAGTGGATCCACCTAAGCTAAGAGTATTGTTCTACCTTAGGCAAGTAGGACAACTCATTTTGGTGTGGGGTAGACACCTGATTCCTTGTTAAGCTCACATGGTCTATGTCGGTTAAGGCTTATTCCCCGCTATGACAATAGCAATATGAACACGATTATGCAATATGAAATATGGTTACTCAAGAAGCTTTACTTAGCATGGTTTGGATTTATGAGGTCTTATTCATGTATTTCATGAGTATGCTTTGAGGGTATTTATGATATGTTCCTCTTATGTTATGATGATCTATGTAAGGAATATACTTATGATTTATGCTTTCCACTATTTTCAAAGTGACGTTTTAAATTAGTAAATTGTATGGATTCAACTAAAATGTCCTTTTAAGCATTTTTTCAATGTTTTTATGCTTGAATATGATACTCAGTGCATTTTTTCTACTAACCCATGTTTTTTCTACATTTTCCTCGAGTGTAGGGTCTGTTTCTCAAGGTACTAATGATTGTGGCTAGAAGCTGGGATTGCTTGTTCTCCTATCTTGTTGGTGAATCCTCAAGGTTCGAGGAAGGATATTATATTTTAGTAGTAATTTCTTGTATTTCCTTTTAGGACTATGTTATATGGGTTGTGACCCTATTTGATTCAAGTTTCATAATAGATGCCTATATTGAGACAAGTGTAGACTTCCGCTTTGCTTTTATGAAAATTTTGGACTTGAAATGTGTTTTACTCTTGTTGTTCTATCGCTTATGTTATGATATTATAAGTGGCTAATTACATGGGGACTTTCGAGGTTATGTGTACCTTATTACATCTACGGGGTACCCTTGGGTCGTGAAAAACTTGGTAAAGCCATGTATTATAGAGTCTTGTTCATGAGTGTGAAGCTCTTCACACTTATGAATGAGATTCTAAAAGACATTTAGGAAATTTCACTTCATTCATTCTCTTAAGTCGTTCCTTAAGAGTTTAACTCTATAAAGTTCCTCTCCGAATCTTTCTCTTGTGTCATTGAAATATGAATACAGGAAAGTTTAGTGCTAGAAGGATGGAAGATAAGAATGTAAGTCAAGGAGTTCCTCTTCAAGCTCAGCAAGCTCCGAGCTCCGAGTAGATCATTTGGTTGAGAATGTGACCCATGCATAGTTAATGTCTACTATTCAATTGTCGTCTCAAGTCGCGGCGACTCAATCCAATAGAGAAGTTGTAGCTTCGGGAATCCTAATGTGAATTTTGCTACTTTAAGGGTTAGGGATTTTTTCTCGAATGAACCCTCCCAACTTTTATGGCTCTAAATTGCAAGAGTATTCTCAAAGGTTCATAACCGAGGTTTATAAAGTTCTTTCTATTATGGGGGCATCTTCGAAATAGAAGGTGTAGTTAGCGGCCTACCAACTAAAAGATGTTGCACAAGTACAGTATGATCAATGGATAAGTGAAAAGACCCATAAGAGATGGCCCAGTTTAATGTGAATCATTCAAATCATACTTTCTTGATAGATTCTTTCCTGGAGAATCGAGGGAATCTTAGGTGGAAGAATTGTTCAACCATTGTCAAGGAAGTATGAGCATGAACTAGTATGCCCTAAAGTTAACTCATTATCCAAGTACGCTCCAACTATGGTGGCGGATTCAGGAGGTAAGATGAGTAGGATAGTTATCGGTGTTTCCCACTTGGTTAAAAAAGAATTTCGTATGTCAATGCTCCATTATGACATGGATATCTCAAGGACTATGGTATAAGCTCAACAAATTCAGGAGTTAAAACTCAACGTAAAGAATAGAGAGGTTAAAAGATCTAGAATCGATGATGGGAACTTCTCCAAAGCTAGGTTCGATGGACAAGATCGACCAAGATTCATAAAAAGTTTTTCCAATGAAGATTTATCTAGTGCTTCCACAAGGGTTAATAAGGATAAGTTTTTCAACCCTACACCTCAAGGAGGTAAAAGTGGTGTTTCTTATGTGGCTAGACATTATTGTGCAAAATGTTGAATAAAACATGATGATAATTGGCTCGTTCGTAGCGATGGGTGCTAGAGTTGTGAGAAGATTGGACACAAGATAAGAGATTGTCTGATGCTCAAAAGGTAAGGGAAGATAAACAAGCTCCTCCTAGCGGTTCAAACTCCAATGCCCCAACCCAAAAATCATTTTTATGCTCTTCAATCCTGAGGTGGTAAGAAGAGCTCCTTGGATATGGTGACCGATATCTTAAAAGTATTTCTTATTGATGTATATGCCTTGTTAGATCCTGGGGGTACTTTTTCCTTTGTAACACCTTATGTGTCCATGGAGTTTCATATACTCCCCAAAGTGTCCTTTTTCGATCTCTACCCCAGTTAGTGGCTCGGTGGTGGCTAAGAGAGTCTTTTTGGGTATGTATTGGTTTAGTGCATGTTATGCCTCTATTGCTTGTAGGACTTGGGTGGTTAGATTCCAATTTCCAAATGAGCCTATTTTAGAGTAGAAGGTGGGAAACTCTATCCTAGAGGTCAATTTGTTTCTTGTCTCAAACCTAGGAATATGATCTCCAAAGTTTGTATTTACCATCTTGTTAGGGTGAGGGATGTTGAATTTGAAACCCCTTCTCAGTCGGTTTCGGTAGTGAATGAGTTTCGGAAATATTTCCCAATGATTTACGTGATATTTCTCCCTAGTGGGAAATAGATTTTGGTATTGAACTTTTACTGAATACGCAACCTATCTTTATCCCTCCTTATAGAATGTCTTCGACGAAATTAAAAGAGTCCAAAGAGCAACTAAAGGATTTTCTAGATAAGGGTCTTATCCGATCAAGTATATATCCATGGGATTCTCCACTGTTGTTTGTTAGAAATAAGGATGGGTCTCTTAGAATGTACATCGACTATCGTCAATTGAATAAAGTGACCATCAATAATAAGTATCCTCTCCCAAGGATAGATGACTTGTTTGACCAACTTCAAGGGGCTAGTTATCTCTCTAAGATTGAGTTCGTGTTATGTAGAAATACGGGTTAGAGGGGATGATATTCCAAAGACGACCTTTAGAACCTAGTATGGTAACTATGAGTTTGTGGTTATGCCGTTTGGGTTGAATAATGATCCGACAGTGTTTATGGACTTCATGAATAGAGTGTTTAGGTAGTACCTAGACATGTTTGTGGTTGTGTTTATCGATGATATCTTGATCTATTCAAGAAGTGTGAAAGAACATGTGGACCATTTGTATAACAACCCTAAATATGAACTAGGTTGAACTAGAGCTTAACTTATGTTCTAAGGGCTGATAATAATGTGTCAATGAGTTTATAGGTTAGTCCGGTTTAGTTTGAGGTCAAACGTCAAGGGACGTCCAAGACGTCCAGAGACTAGTCGTCTATTTATTTGTGTGTGTCTTAGTGTTTCAATGAAAGTTTAGTGAGTTGTTCGAGGTCTAAATAAGTGTTGATGACCCTAGGACATAGATGAGCCTGTTTTGGGGTTTAACATCTGGGTAGGACTCCACCAAGGACCTACGAGGGACCCTTCAGGAGAACCCCATCCTAGCCAGGAAGCTGTCAGGTAGCCTCCTCGACAGTCCCAAACGACGACTAGTCATTCAATTGACAGCTCGTTAGTGTGGGCGTCAACCAGGCCTACAAGGACATCAAATTGCTAAGTCTCTATCCAAAACGACAGACCACCATTGAAGGAGCGTCGATCAAATGATGGCCAGTAGGTGGTGGGTTTCGTTTGGTCCTCCGAATTCCTACTGCAACTCGGCCAAATTAAGGGTGATAGTAAATTCACCCAACTATTTCCAAGTGTATGGACGGTTTTCTTAGGTGTATTTATGTATTTTAAGAGTATAAAAGTTATTAAACCCTCTATTACACCCTAACACCTAAATCAAAACCCTTCTCTCGCTAGTTCTCTCCAAAAAAAAAACCCATGAAAGCTCAAGGTTAAGATGGACCAAAATGGGGGATTCTAATGGATTTATTCTTCAATTCTCTTAGTATTTATTCTAATACTGTATGAGAGTTCTGTATCTAACGCTTGTTATCACCTTAGAGCCAATTTTTTCAAAGTGATTTCAAAGTTGATGAAGAAGTCCATTTTCTACTCTAAGTCATAGGTTCTTGAATGAAACATTTTCCAATGACTGGAGATGATATAATTGATGTTAAATTTATTTTTCCCAATGAAAATCTCCATGAAACCTTGATCTTCTCAGATCTCTAAAATTTGGCTTGTGAACGGGTTAATTGCTTATGATCTAATGATGATAGAATTGACTTTATATCATGTTGCATTGTTGATTTCTATGGTTAATTATGCTATTATATTCTGAATTTATGGAGATGTTAAGGAATGGTGATCTTGGCTATTGGAAGAGGTAAGTTGACCTAATTATTTTAGTTAATGTAGAATTCATAAATAATTGTTATTGATTGGTATAGTCCACTTATAGTGGCAATACTTATGTGTTGTATATGATTATGATCATGGCCTTGTCGACACAATTACATGAATTTTAGTAGTATCATGTTAGGGTTTATGTGAATGGATAATGTGAGTTGATTATATGAAGTAATGTCACTATATGCAACATGATATGGCTTAATTGAATGTACAAAGTGAAGGATGATGTGATGTATGTGTGATCTTGTATATTGTCAATGTATAAAATGAAGGTTCTCATGTGATGTCTATGAGGTCTTGAATGATTTATAACATGTTTTGATTATTTTCTAATTGATGCTATATGATAATGAAGGACTAAGAAATGTCCTTGTAGAATGATGTTGTATCTTGTGTTGGTAAAATTAGTTGTCCCTACTTGGTACTTGAATGATATTGGATATATGATATCTCGACCGTTGTGTCTATATTTGTAGACTTAGGTCCCTCTTCTTGATACATGAAAGTTATGTGAATATGTGATCTTTTGACTTGGTAGGCTTAGGAACCCCTATCATGTACGAATGAATGCAAGAATAAATGGAAGTCTAGTATCAGTAGTCCTAAAGTTGGTGCCCTTCCTTGAGTGATTAATTAAGGTATTCTAGAGTATGTATTGAATCGGTATACCTAAGAATGGTGCCCCTTCTTGATGAGTCTATAACCCTAAGTGAATGTAAAACCTTGAACATGAAAAAAATGTTAAGAGTGTGAAAACCTTGTACATGAAAAGACGGTTAAGAATGTGAAAACCTTGAATATGAAAAGAAGGTTAAGAATGTGAAAACCTTGAATATGAAACGAAGGTTAAGAATGTGGAAACTTGAATATGAAAAGAAGGTTAATTATGAGTCTTGGATTAGTAGGCCTATGGAACTCTTTCAAGAGTAGTCAAATGAGCTATCCTAATAGACCTTGGTTTGCAGACCTAGTGGACCCATCCTTGGAAAAGGTATTATGAGTTGGTAGGACCTAGGGATGGTACCTTCTCTAATACACCTAAGGAATGAATTACTGTATCAGAAACAAGGAAAATCAAAGAGAGGATATGCTTGTGGTAGTAGCTCTACTTGTAGTATGAGACTAGAGTACAAAAAACCCATTGATATCCCTTAACCATGTGTTAACATGGGATGTGTACTAGTTCTATCTTTGGCAAGTAGAACACCTTCTACAGTGTGGGGTCCTTATAACACCAGATTCTATACCTAGATCATATGGTCTATGTCGGTTAATGCTTATTCTCATCATATGGGATGTACATTATAGTTATTGGATAGGTTCTACGACGTGTGGGTACTCGAATGGGATGCTATCTACACATGGCACGAGTAGGCTGTGAAGATGCTAGAATGAGTTCCCTAGGTCCTCCAAGACCATTATGTGAAGTCTCCTAATTGATTACTTGTCTCTTAAATGGATTTAATGAAAAATGTTGACTTAGTAAAAGTTAGTTGAATAGCTAGGTTTTTAACTAGAGTGGCTTTGAGGATCACTTTGGCGGGCTTGGCGAGGGTGGGCAATCTCTTCATGTCTTACTTAGGTGAGTCTTAGAGTAACCCTTGGTAGGGAGTCTAATTTCTTAAATGGGTTCTAAGTGATTATGTTCATATCTTTTTGATTATTTGAATGTGTCTTATATGTGATTCATGACTTGTATTATGTCTGTTAAACTCTTATGATGAAGGTTTTCATCAAAATGTCATGAAAGCATGTTTCTATACTAAATGTCCCTTTTTTGCATGGCTTCCATACTTAGTGCATAAAATGTTCTAACCCCTTTTTTCCCTTTTTGACTAAAGTGTGGGGAATGGAGTTCTTTGTAAGCCATGGATGATGGATAGGTTTCTAAGGGTTGAATATGAAGATTTGATGAGTGCTCATATATTTGAGGATAGACCCAGATGTTTCTTTTTAGTCTTTATTTTAAGTCTTGTATGGGCTTAGTCCCAAATGTTGTATTCTAAAGTATAAATGGTTTAATGAGACATTGTAAAGTTAGTTTTTTTAAAATAAAAAGTCTTCCTCTTGCTATTTAATTAAAGTATTCTTTATGTGTGAAGAAAGTTTTGAATTCTTATTTATTTTGAGTATCGTATGCAATGATTGATACGTGTTGCATGTACGAGACCTCTGAGAGGTCGATTACGCCTGTAACTTTTAGGGAGTGTTATTCGGTTATGACAAACTTGGTATTAGAGCATAAGGTTTGGGAGTGTCTTAGATTGTCTCAAAAACCACATCTAGTAGAGTCTTGTTCATAATGTGAAGCGCGCCACATTATGATTCTGAGGATATTGGGTGCTAAGGAAGTTTCACTTATTCATTCTTCTAATCATGCGTAAGATCTTTGGTTTATGATTTATTTCCCTTGTTCCTTCTATGATGGTCCTTAGAGTGTGGCCTATGAGGAGATTGGTTGTAAAGGTTCAAGGAGAGCACAAGAGGTTTTGTGTGACTTGTTAGATGGAATATGGAAAGTTGTGATGATGACCTCAGGTTGAATGATTTTCCTACTGATGAGTATTGGTGTTAGAAAGGTATAGGTGTGATGAGTAAGAAGGTTTGATGTTGTCTTAATCCGACCATAGAAATGGAGAGAGCGATATTTTAAAGAGTAAGTTTGAGTTTTTCCTACTAGGGGATGTTGTTGATAGATGATGAGACTTTTGAGTGTCTTGGGTGTTCATGAGATAGGCTTGATGTTGTTGTTTCAAGGGTATTAGTGAATTTAAGAGTTGGGTGAGAATGGTGTCGGTAAGTTTGATGGTTTCTTGATTAATATGATCATGTTGACCTAAGATGGGTTTCTCCCAAGTTGGGGAGTATGGTGAATAGTAAGGGTGTGGGGAGTGATATATCCTTATATTTTCCTTATGTGCCTACTCAAGCTTAAAACTAAGATTTCATGTCAGTCTTTTGTGAAAAAAGAGTTTCCAAATGTTCTCCTTAAGATATGCATGTTTTAGTTGAATTCTTGCTGAATGTGAAAATGAGTTTTTCATGCATTGCATTCCCTCATGTTCATTTGCATTTAGTGTAGATTGTATATTTGTTTCATGAGGTGAAATAGTGAGCATACCTAAATGTTGCATGTGTTAACTTGTTAAGCATGCTGAATGTGTTATTGAAAAAGTTGCATGTTTAGCCTTTATAAGGAAATTGCTCTAAATGTGCCTTATTGAAATGTTGCATGATTATGCTTTGATGAGGAATTTCATGATGTGCTAAGTGATGTTTAAATGAACATGATTTAACATGGAGAATGAAGTTCCTCAAATATCATGAGAAATGGTAAGGAATGATGCATAAGGAGTTGGTAGGTGTAGCTCTACTCACTTGAATTGCATGAAGTTGTTTGAGTCTTTTTGTTGTGCGGTGATGTTCCTCCTAACTATGTGTATGGTTACGATAATGTCTGAATGAGTATGGGTTGTTTGCTTTGGTAGTGATCCCTTTGAGTGCAAAGTGTCATTCGAGGACGAATGTTCCTAAGTGGGGAAGAATGTAAAACCCTAAAAATGAACTAGGTTGCACTAGAGATTCACCTATTTCCTAAGGGATGTTAGCTAGCTAAATTTATGTGTTAATGATTTTATACGTTAGTCTGGTTAAGTTTGAGATATAACTTCAAGGGACGACCAAGACGTCCTGAGATTAGTCGTCCATGTGCTTGTGTGTGCGTTAGTGTTTTAATGGAAGTTTAGTGAGTTGTTTGAGGTATAAATCAATAGTGATAACCCTAGGATATAGATGATAATGTTTCGAGGTTTATTTTCCGGGTAAGACTCTACCAAGGACCCATAAGGGGCCCTTGAAGAGGACCTTATCTCCTAGACAAGAAGCTGCCAATAGCCTCCTTGACAGTGCCAAACGACGACCAATTATTCCATTGACGGCTCGTCAGTCTGGGTGTCGACCAGGCCTCCAAGTCTAGAACATTGTTGAGTATCTGTCCCAAACGATGGACCACCATTGAAGGAGCGTCGATCAAACAATGGCCAGTAGATGGTGGGCATCGTTTAGGCCTTCAAATTCCTGCTGTAACTCGGCCAAGTTAGGAGTGATATGGTAAATTCACCCCAATCTTTTAAAGTGTATGTACGATTGTGTTAGGTATATTTAGGTATTTTAAGAGTATAAAAGTGATTAAACCCTCTCTTAGACCCTAACACCTAAATCAAAACCCTTCCCTCCCTACTTCTCTAAAAAAAACCCATATAAGCTCAAGGTCAAGATGGAGCTAGGATGGTGGATTCTAATTGCTTTTTTATTCAATTCACTTGGAATTTATTCTAATGATATATGGAATTTATTTATATAGTTCTTGCTATCAGCTTAGAGCCAATTTCAAATTGATTTCAAAGATTTCAAAGTTGATGAAAAAGTCCAACTTCTACTCTAAGTCATGGGTTCTTGCATGAAATGTTTTCAAATGATTAGATATGATATAATTGATGTTAGATTGATGTTTACAATGAAAATATCCATGAATCCTTGATCTTCTAAAATCTCTAAATTTGACTTATGAACGGGTTAATTACTCATTATCTAATGATAACAGAATTGATTTTAGATTATGTTGTATTGTTGATTTATATGGTTAATTATGCTATTATATTGTGAATTGATGGAGATGTTAAGACTTGGTGATCTTGTCTATTGGAAGAAGGTCAGGTGACCCAATTCATTTAGTTAATGTAAAATTTATAGATAATTGTTATGATCCACTTATGGTGGTGGTAATTATGTGTTTTATATGATTATGATAATAGCCTTGTCGGCATTATTATGTGAATTGTAGTAGTATCATATTAGGGTTCCTATGAATGCATAATGTGAGGTTGGTAATATGAAGTAATGTGACTAGATGCAACGTGATATGGCTTACTTAAATGTACAAAGTGAAGGATGATGTGACATATGTGTGATCTTTAAAATGTCAATGTATAAAGTGAAGGTGCTCATTTGATGTCTATTTGATCTTTAATGAGTTCTAAAATGTTATGAATTTTCTGTAATTAATGTTATATGATAATGAAGGAATAAGAAGTGTCCTTATAGGATGATGTTGTATCTTGTGTTGGTAGAGTTAGTTGTCCCTACTTGGTACTTCAATGATATTGGATAACTGATATGATGAATAATGTGTCTTGATTGGTAGACTTAGGTTCCTCTTCTTTATACGTGAAAGTTATGTGAACATGTGATCTCTTGACTTGGTAGGCTAGGCACCATTGTCATGTATGAATGAATGGAAGAATGAATGGAAGTCTAGGATTGGTAGATCTAAAGTTGGTGACCTTCCTTGAATGATTAAATGAGGCATTCTAGAGTATGTCTTGAACCGGTAGACCTAAGCATGGTGCCCCTTCTTGATGAGTCTAGAACACTAAGTGAATGTAAAACTGTGCATATGAAAAGACGGTAAAGAATGTGAAAACTTTGAATCTGAAATAAGGTTAAGAATGTGAAAACCTTGAATATGAAAAGATGGTTAAGAATGTGGAACCTTGAATATGAAGATAAGGTTAATGATTTGTCTTAGATCAGTAGGCCTATGTCACCTTTCAAGAGAAGTCGAATGAGGTATCCTAATAGACCTTGGTTGGCAGCCCTAGTGGACCCATCCTTTCATAAAGTATCATGAGTTGGTAGGACTTAGTGATGGTACCTTCTCTAATACACCTAGGGAATGAATTGCTCTATGAGAAACAAGGCAAGGCATCGAGAGGATATGCTTGTGGTAGTATCTCTACTTGTAGTATGAGACTAGAGTACAAAGAATTCCTTTATATCCTTTAACCATGTGCCAACATGGGATGTATACTAGTTCTACCTTTGGCAAGCAGAATACCTTCTACAGTGTGGGGTCTTTATGATAGCGGATTCCATACCTAGCTTGTATGGTCTATGTACATCATATGGGATGTACATTCTAGTTATTAAATAGGTTTTACAACGTGAGGGTAGTGGAATGGGACACTACTACACATGGCACTAGTAGGCTTTGAAGATGCTAGAATGAGTTCCCTAGGTCCTCCAAGACGATTATGTGAAGTAACCCAATTGATTTCTTGCCTATTAAATGGCTTTAATCAATAATTTTGACATAGTAAAGGTAAGTTGAATAGTTAGGTTCTTACCTACAGTGGCTTTGAGGATCACTCAGGTGGAATTGGAGAGGATGTATGGGTGGTCTTCTCATGTCTTACTTAGGTGATTCTTAGAGTACCCTTGGTAGGGAGTCTAAATTCTTAAATGGGTTCTAGGTTATTATGTTCATATCTTGTGGATCATTTGAATATGTCTGATATGTGATTGTTCACTTGTATTATGTCTCTTAAGCTATTATGATGAATGTTTTTACCAAAACGTCATGAAAGCATATTTCTATACTAAATGTCCCTTTTTGCATGGTTTTTGCATGGCTTCCATACTTAGTAAATGAAATGTGCAAACCCCTTCTTTACCTTTTGACTAAAGTTTAGGGATTAGAGTTCTTGGTATGCCATGGATGATGGATAGGTTTCTAAGGGTTGAAGATGAAGCTTTTGTGAGTCCTCCTAGATTCGAGGACAAGACCCACATGTTCCTTTTTAGTCTTTATTTCAAGTCTTGTATGGGCTTTGTCCCGAATGTTGTATTCTAAAGTTTAAATGGTTTAATGAGACATTGTAAAGTTAGAGGTTTTGAAAAAGTCTTCCACTTGCTATTTAATGAATGTAGTCTTCGTGTGTGAAGAACGTTTTAGATTCTTACTTATTCTTGAGTATCATATGTAATGATTGATACGTGTGCCATGTATGAGACCTCCGAGAGGTCGATTACGCCTCGTAACTTCCAGGGGGTGCTCGCTGGTTGTGATAATTTGAGAATTGTGTTAAAAGTTCTTAAGGTCCAACAACTTTTTGCAATGTTTAGAAAGTGTGAATTTTTATCTAAGGTCCATAGATTTTCTTTGTCATATTGTGTAAAGTGAGGATATAGCCTTAGATTCTAAGAAAACGGATGCGGTCAGTAGTTGTCCTAGACCTCTAACTTCTTCCAACATTAGAAGCCATTTGGATTTGGCCGGTTAATATAGGTTTGTTGAGGGGTTTTTTCCTCCATTGCTTCTCCATTGACGGTTTTGACTCAAAAGAAGGATAATTTTTTGTGGTCGGAAGCTTGTGAAAATTTTTTCTAAGAGTTGAAAGATAGACTTACTTCCGCTTTGGTGTTGACCTTACCAGAAGGTACGGATAGTTTTATGGTACATTGTGATGCTTCTAAAGGGGGGTTAGGATGTGTTCTCATGAAAAATAGTAAGTTGATTGCCTATGCTTCATGGAAACTTAAATTCCACAAGAAGAATTATCCTACCCATGATCTTGAGTTAGTAGCAGTTGTTATTGCCTTAAAAATATGGAGGCATTATTTATATCAGGTCTATGTGGATGTCTTCAGTGATCACAAGAGTCTACAATATGTGCTTAGTCAAAAGGACTTCAATCTTCGTCAATAAAGGTAGTTGGAATTATTGAAGGATTATGACATTAGTGTCTTTTATTAGCATGGCAAAGCTAATTCGGCAGTAGATTCTCTTAGTAGGTTGTGAATGGGTAGTGTGGCTCGTGTAGATGATAAAAAGAAAGAGTTAATTCGTGATGTGTATAGGTTGGCCCGACTGGGTGTTGAATTAGTGGATTCCACCAAGGGTAGTGTCATGGTACATAATGGTTCTGAATCTTTCTTTGTAATGGATGTGAAGTCTAAGAAAAGTCTTAACCTTATCTTGGTAGAATAGAAAGAGGATGTACTTAAAAAATCCGTTGAAGCATTCTCCTAAGAGGGATATGGGGTACTAAGGTATCAAAGTAGGTTATGTGTTCCAAATGTTGACGGCATAAGAGAGAAAATTTTAGAAGAACCCCATAATTCTCGGAATAACATGCTTATTAACTCAACAAGTAAAACGTATTCCAATATACTTGAAACCATGATTTACTATAACCCTATCATAAAGGAATAACATAACAAGAATGAATAAGAGTAAATCATATCATAACAAGCAAGACAACTACTCATGAATCCTTATTAAGTCAACAAGTGCAATGACCAAGCAAAGCCCCATAACCTCACTCAATCAAGTAGCCTCAACAAGAAACCATAACCAATGTCCAACTTCACACAACATAACATTTAGACTTACATTTTATCTTATATTAACATTATAACCCATGGCATACTAATCAACATATAGTATTAACAATGTGCCAAACATCATGTACATGTCATATATCATCATAACATAAATATATATAAGAACATCCTCCTAAGACTCCCCGCAAGGCTAACTAGTGCAATGTTTAGGTAGAGTCACATACCCCTACCTAGACTAAGTTATACCTCTTAGGTTATCCAAGTTAGAGTTCAAGTCCTTTAATTCATTTTACCTTTTGGGAACATCTTGCCATATCGACATAGACAACATGAGCTAGTGTGGAATCCGGTGTCAGAAAACCCTACACCGAAAGAAGGAGGACTACTTGCCAAGGTAGTACCAAAATATGAAACATAGAAACAACGTGGATCCACTAGCTAAATTTCCTATGGGGATAAGACAGTTCAAGAACTAGGAGATATAGTTGTAACCCTCTTTATGCGCCATGCATTATAGTCTCCAATTTCAAGAGTAATGTAGTGTTTCTACCTTCCCTATGTAGGAAGGGACACTCCTCAATCTAGTTCACTCGGTGCTAAGCTAGAGTCTCTTTTTGAAATATCTTTAAGCCTTCAATTATAATTCATAGCTTAGTTTAGGTCATAGGGTCTATCCCTTTTATAATCATGATCATCAATAGCTCAATAAGAATTGTATGACTATAAGTCCTTTCATCACAATTCATATAAGTGAGATTAACACATTAGCATATCAAGGCACATTGATAGTTTTCACCATCCTTATATCACATACACCTTAATCTACCTCAAAACCTAGTCAAGACACTTCAATTCAACATCATACCACCCTATCATCCTAGTATAAGGTATACTGCAATGTAACATCATGACTTAACCACAATTTATCACAATTGGAAGTAAAGATAGAGATTCTAAGACTTACCAAGTCTTCCTCATAGTTTATCATCATGGTTTTACCATCAACCCATAACTCAACTTAACTAGGGGAGTAGAATTATCACACAATGATAACCAATAATATAACAAGGCTAATTGCATCTCTATAACACAATTCAAAACAAGATCACAGCTTAAGACAAGATACATAGGCTAATTTTACAATATACTTCACAACCTAAATTACATCTCAAGAACTAGCATGATAGGACTATAATTCATATTAATTTACTCATAATAACAACATAGGATACTAATCTAATTAATAAACGAGTCAATCGAATGATCACAATACAATATAGGTCAAGCTCACAACCTAGAGATAGGGATTGAGGATCATATTCTTCATTTTAGAAAAAGCTATCAACAATTACAATAAACAAGTTAAATTACATGTTAATATATTCAATATAACCTAAAAAATAATCAATAACTCAATTCATAACTTCAATTTCTTAATTGGATGAAACCCATAAGAAAACTCAACTTTTGAAATCACCTTTGAAGGAACCCTTTGAGGAAAGAGTCTCAAAGGTGAATTAGATCTTATACCTTAACGTTTGATAACAATTTGATGGTGAATTCTTCCCTTTCCAGCCTCCAAACCCTTATCCTTGCTAGTCTTCAAAGGTGAGTTCAAGTAGAGAGAGAAAGAAGAGAGAAGGAATAGAGTCTATGCTTTAGAGTTCTAATTAGTTTAATTGGGGTTCGGGCCTTTTATATGGGTTTTAAGTTAGTTAATTAGTCTCTCCTTAATACCTAACAAACCCCTAAACCACTTTATTAATTAAATGAATTAATATAAAAACGTGCAGGAAACCCTTCACAGACGGAACCCCATCGACGGGCCATTTGTGAACCTACGGACCCTCACCCCTCCGTCCTACACTCCGTCGATGCATTCAGAGACTGTGCAGGCGGGGGTCTCCCTCAACTTGGCTAAGTAAGGGATGACGGTGGCATCGACGCCCCGTCAGTCCACACACAGACCGTAGGTGGTCCCGTCGATGCTTATTGCCCAGGCAGTGTTTCTTCAAACGCAAGGGTCCTCCTCAAGGGCCTTTAATTTATCCTTGGTGAGTCGTACCCGGATGTTTCCACCAAGAAACAACTCAAGCACATATTAGCTACCTTTTCACCATTTTTCATACATTTCCGACTCCTACAAACTAGTCAAATAGGCTAAGACACACCAGTACCCATTTGGATCAAATTTCAAGACATCATGGACATTCTTGGACGTTTTGGTTCTTAAACATCCTAAATGACCTAAATTCATTAAAATTGACTTAAAAACAGTACTTATACCCCATGGCACCTATGTTAGGATTTACGACATGTCTTGAATTTTCAAGGTGTTACATTATCGCCCCTTAAGAAAATTTGTCCCCGAATGACACCAAAACTCTTTTGAAGGAAGGAATAGACTCAAGACTAGCAGTCCAACCAACCAACAATATCAATTAAACATAAATCATGTCATTTCAACAAGGAAATTCAAAACTCATATTACTACACATAAGGCTCAAATCACTTCATCATAAGGCATTTCCTTCTCACAACACTTAAGATCTCAACATACATTACATAAGTCAATTTGCACAAAGTTCAACTTAACAACATGCTACATATCATTTAATAAAGATTCACCATATCAAAATGCACAACATAACTCAAAAAAAGTAAAAAGCAAAATTTCAAGTATAAACCACCAATTTCACTATAACTTCATTGTGAAGTACTCAAAAATGCACATTCTGCAAAAAATCACCCAAAAATCAAGAAACCTAAATTTCTAGTCATATTTATTTTATTAAAATGAATTAATAACCTTAATTATCAAAAATATGAGGGCAACGGGACTTCATGTCGGCCTCGGCCTCCCATATTGCACCCTCAACTAGATGATTCTTCCATAACACCTTTACGGAAACCATCTCTTTATTCCTTAACTTCTTGACTTGCCTATCAAGAATTTGAACTGGAACCTCCTCATAAGAGAGGTTATCATTGACACCAAGACCCTCAATAGGAAGAATGGACTCTAGATCACCGTTGTTTTTTTTAACATAGAAACATGGAAAACCGGATTAACCAAAGCCAATTCACTAGGAAGTTTCAATTCATAGGCAACCTTACCAACCCTTTGCAAGATTTCATAGGGACCCACATAACGAGGACTCAACTTCCCTTTCTTGACAAACCTAACAACCCCTTTCATTGGTGAAATTTTCAAATACACCTTATCACCTTCTTCAAAGTCCAAATCCCTTCTCCTTTGATCGGCTTAAGACTTTTGCCGACTATTGGTCGTTTGCAACCGGTTCCGTATGATATGAACCTTTTCCAAAGTCTTATAAATCAACTCGGGACCAAGAAGTGATGTCTCACCCACGTCAAACCATCCAATAAGAGACCTACACCTCCTACCATACAAGGCTTCATAGGGAGCCATGGAAATGGATGAATGAAAACTAATATTATAGGCAAACTCCACCAAAGACAAATGTTTATCCCAATTCCCTTTAAAATCAATAATGCAATCCCTAAGCATATCTTCAAGGGTTTGTATAGTATGCTCCGCGTGACTATCCATTTAGGGATGAAAAACGGTGCTCAACTTTACCGTAGTACGCAACCCTTTTTGGAATGATCTCCAAAACCTAGATGTGTATTGTGCGCCCCGATATGATATGATGGATAACGGAATAGCATGGCGGCACACAATATCATCTATGAAGATTCTTGCATAATCCTTCTCCGAATATGTAGACTTGACGGGAATAAAGCGAGCGGACTTAGTCAATCGATCCAGAACCACCCATATGTAATCATGTGACTTTTGAGTCCGAGGTAAACCTACTACAAAGTCCATATTGATGTCTTCCCACTTCCAAGTAGGAATTTTGATCTCTTGTAGTAAGCCACCCGGCTTTTGGTGTTCAGCCTTTACTTGTTGGAAATTCTGACACTTAGAGACAAACTCTGCTATGTCCCTTTTTAAACCTTCCCACCAATATATCTCCCTTAGGTCATGGTACATTTTTGGCAAACCCGGATGAATTAAGTAACGAGACCTATGGGCTTCTTCTAGGATCTAATACCTCAACCCATCTACATCGGGAACACACAATCTCCCTTGGTACCTTAACACTCCATCCCCCCCCCCCAAGGAGAATGATTCATTCAATTTTCTGAGAACCGATTCTTTTAACTCCATCAATGCTAGATCAAGGTGTTGTTTGGACTTCACCTCCACCACTAGAGATGACACGGAGTAATGATGGACTATAGCACCCCCATCCGGAATATATTCAAACCTCACCCCCAACCTAGCCAACCTATGTACTTCCCTCGCTAGGTCCTTCTTGGCTTCGTCAAGGTGGTATACACTACCCATAGTCATACGACTTGGGGCATCCATAACCATATTAGCCCTGTCAGGGTGATAAAGGACACTCATATCATAATCTTTCAACAACTCTAACAACCTTCTATGTCGGAGATTCAACTCCTTTGATTAAACACATATTAGAGACTCTTGTGATCGGTAAAGACATCAACAAGAACCCTATACAAGTAATGCCTCCAATTTTTCAAAGCAAACAATACGGCCGCTAACTCAAGGTCCTGAGTGGGATAGTTTCTCTCATGTGCCTTAAGTTGCCTAGAGGTGTAAGCTATTACTTTCCTGTGTTTCATATACTCACACCCCAAGCCCACTCGGGATGCGTCACAATACACAACAAAACCCTTTGTGTCCTCCTATAAAGTCAACACCGGAGCAGAAGTAAGCCTATGTTTCAACAATGGAAACTTTTCTCACATTCCTCCGACCACTCAAATTTCTTACACTTTTGGGTCAAAGTCGTCAAGGGAGATGCAATGGACACAAAACCATCCACGAACCTCCGATAATAACCCACTAAACCCAAGAAACTCCTAATGTCGGTTGGAGTCAATGGTCTAGTCCAATTCTTCACCGCTTCAATGTTCCTTGGGTATATCTCAACTCCCTCACTAGAGATGATGCAACCAAGAAATTTCACCGACCTCAACCAAAACTCACACTTACTATATTTGGCATACAATTGATATTCCTTAAGGGTTTGGAATACTACCCTCAAATGACCCATATGATCATCCTCATTCTTTGAATATACCAAGATGTCGTCAATGAAGACGATAACAAATGCATCTAAGTAATTTTGGAACACCATATTCATTAGGTCAATAAACGCCGCCGGAGCATTACTGAGACCAAAAGACATTACCAACAACTCATAGTGCACATATCGAGTCCAAAAAGCCATCTTTGGTACATCCTCACCTCTCACCCTAAGTTGGTGATACCCCGACCTCAAGTCTATCTTTGAAAAGTGACTCACCCCTTCGAGTTGATCAAACAAGTCATCAATCCGAGGGAGAGGGTACTTATTCTTAATGGTGACCTTGTTGAGTTGGCGGTAATCAATACAGATTCTCAAGGATCCATCCTTCTTCTTTACAAATAAAACCGGAGAACCCCATGGAGAAATACTTGGCCTTATAAAACCCTTATTTAGTAAATCCTTGAGTTGAGCCTTCAACTCCTTCAACTCGGCCGGAGCCATCCGATAAGGAGGAATTGATATGGGATTTGTATCTGGTAGCAAATCAATGCCAAAGTCAATTTCCCTTTCGGGAGGAATATCGAGAAGGTCATTAGGAAAGACCTCTGGAAACTCACTCATACGGGTACCGACTCAATGGGAGGAATTTTGGAGTCTAAATCTTGGACTCTTACTATGTGATATGGACAACCCTTTGAGATCATTTTGCATGCTTTTAGACAAGAGATGATACGAACTCTAGGAATAGAATTTCCCCCTTTCCATTCAACAACGGGTTCATTAGGGAAGTTAAACCTCACCACCCTTATCCTACAATCAATGGAGGAAAAACATGCATGCAATCAATCCATACCCAATATAACATCAAAATCAAGCATATCGAGTTCTACTAGATCAACATAAGAAAATCTATTGGGCAACATTATTGGACAATTTCTATACACCCTTTTTGCAACAACCGACTCACCCACTGGAGTAGACACTATAAAAGGTTCATGAAAAATACCGGGTAAAATATCAAACTTTTTGGCTAATAGAGGTGTAACAAATGATAAAGTAACACCAGGATCAAGTACGGCATATACATCAATAGAGAAGACTTTCAACATACCGGTCACCTTGTCGGGAGAAGTGTCTTGCTCACCCCTAGAGCGGAGAGCATAGAAGCGGTTCTTCTTGGAGCATCACTAGAACCACTTGCTTGACTTGACCACTACCCTTTTCTTGACTCGTAAAGTTTGGACAATCTCTCATATTGTAACCACTCTTGCTACAACTAAAGCAAATATCTGTTCCCTTAAGGCAATCACTATAGTGCTTTTTACCATACTTTCCACAAGTTGGCTTCTCGGTTGGTGAATTGGTACCTTTTTCTCTATTGAATTTAGGGTTAGACACCCTATCACCACTAGCTTTTGGGAACTTAGAAGGGACTTGATTTGAAACCTGCTTCTTAAATATAGGATTGTCTTGTATTTAAAACCTATTCTTTGAAGAACCTCTATCAAATTATCTTGCCCTCTTAGCGTCTCTACTCTTTCTCTTAGACCTTTCCTCCTCAACTCTTCTTGCATGCACCATAAGACGGGGAATGTTCATGTTGTCATGTAGCATGGCCGAATGGCACTCCTCTTGTAATTACTCTTTCACCCCTGTCACAAAATGGCTCATTCAGTCTTTAGGATCGGAAACCAAAGAAGGAGCATATTTGGACAATTTAATGAATTCCAAAGAGTACTCATGGACACTCCTTCCTCTTTGATGAAGGTTGCTGAACTCCACCACTTTTTTTCTCCCTCAACTCCCTAGGAAAGAAATGATCTATAAAAGACGCCTTAAAGATCTCCCAAGTCACCAGACCACCCCTTAATGGCCTATTATCCCTCCATTGCACATACCAAGCTTGCGCCATGTCCTTGAGTTGATATGTGGCCAACTCAGCCTTCTTACTTGTGGACAACCCCATAGTTAAAGGTATTTTGAAGACTTCATCGATGAATTCTTGGGGATCTTCATCCACCTTAGACCCGTAGAAAGTAGGATGGTTAATTCAAGTGAAGTCCCTTAGACAGGAAGCCATAGTAGTGACTTATTGATGAGGATGGGGCACAGCCTCCCGGTTGGCTTGGGACGTCATAGCTTGAGCTTGGACGGTAGCGGCTTGAGCCAATTGAATGAGAGCAGCCCTTATATCTCCATCCATAAAGGGTGGAGGATTGACCGGAGCTTGGTCAACATTTGTATCTTCTTGAAGTGGAGGAACTTGCTCACCTCGGGGAGGAGCTCCTGCATTGGCAATTTCCTCTTCAAGTATGCGACCCACATTCCTTCGAGTCTTCATGCTTCCTATAATCACAACAATAGGATTAGATCCAAAACCACACCATAAGTATACTCTAATGGCACGATATAATATTTTCAAGAAATAGAGTGATTCCTAAGCATCATACAGGTTCCTACTCATAAGTGTGGCGCGCTTCACAACTATGAATGAAAACCTACATAGATGTGGTAGAGAGAGAGATATAACTCAATGATATTCAACCTCATGCTCTGATATCAAGTTTTTCATATCCGGGTTTACCCCCTAAACGTAACCGGCGTTGTCGTCCTTATCAAGGACTAAGACTAGCCTCTTAGTCTCATGTCATTACATTCATAGGTTGAAAAATGTGGAAAATTTTAGAACTTTCATTACAACTACTTGGAGGTTTACATAGACCTCCACATACACATTATATTTAGTCATATCGAGTATACATAGACCCTTAGTATAGGAAGGTTACATAGACTTCTACTTTTATTGCACAAACACATATATAAAATAGAAGACTAGTCTCAAAGATTGTCTCATCTCATACCATCTAAATTATTATCACAATATGGCCATAGCCCTTACATTAATCCAACAAGAACACATATAGGTCATACGGAAGTATAGTACTCAATTGAAAAGGAAAGAAATGAAAGAGTCTTTAATCTCATAACAAGTCCGTAAGAGAGATAGTAGCATTGCCCACGGAAGTTGAGGACCTACCCTACTTGGATGAAATGAAGAATCCAAGCCTTCAACAATGTTGCCTTCCAAATTCTTCAACGACCGGAACCTAAAATGTTTGGGAAAATGGGGTAAATACTCCACACGAACTAAGTATGAGACCCTATGCACATATACAAGCAAAACATGATAAAAAGGGACTTTTAGTCAAAACATGTCATCTTAACCTTTTAAGAACTTAATGCAAAGCCAAGCAAGTCATATCAACCAACCAAACATTCTTATTAACTCAACAAGTAATACGTATTCCAATATACTTGAAACTACGATTTACAATAACTCTATCATCAAGGAATAACATCACAAGAATGAATAAGAGTCAATCATATCATAATAAGCAAGAAAACTACTCATGAATCCTTATTAAGTCAACAAGTACAATGACCAAGCAAAGCCCCATAACCTCACTCAATCAAGTAGCCTCAACAAGAAACCATAACCAATGTCCAACTTCACATAACATAACATTTAGATTTACATTTCATATTGTATTAACATTATAACCCATGGCGTACTCATAAGTGAACTAATCAACATATAGTATTAACAATGTGCCAAGGTCATCATGTACATATCATATGGCATCATAACATAAATATATATAAGAACATCCTCCTAAAACTCCTCTCAAGTCTAACTAGTGCAATGTTTAGGTAGAGTCCCATACCCCTACCTAGACTAAGCTAGACCTCTTAGGTTATCCAAGTTAAAGTTCAACTACTTTAATTCATTTTACCTTTTGGGAACATCTTTCCCTGACCTACATAGACCACATGAGCTAGTGTGGAATCCGGTGTCATAAAACCCTACACCGAAAGAAAGCGGACTACTTGCCAAGGTAGTACCAAAACATGAAACATAGCAACTACGTGGATCCACTAGATAGTATTCCTATGGGGGCAACATAGTTCAAGAACTAGGATATTTAGTTGGGACCCTCTTTATGCGCCATGCATATAGTCTGCAATCTCAAGAGTAATGTAGTTCTCCTACCTTCCCTATGTGGGAAGGGACACTCCTCAATCTAGTTCATTCGGTGCTAAGCTAGAGTCCCTTTTTGAAATGTCTTTAAGTCTTTAATTATCAATTATAGCTTACTTTAGTTCATACGATCTATACCTTATATAATCATCATCATCAATAGCTCAATAAGAATTGTATGAGTATAAATCCTTTCATGAAAATTCATATAAGTGAGGTTAACACATTACCATTTCATAGCATATCAAGGAACATTAATAGTTTTCACCATCCTTATATCACGTACACCTTAATCAACCTCAAAACATAGTAAAGACATTTCAATTCAACATCATAACACCCTATCATCCTAGTATAAGGTATAATCCAATGTAACATCACGACTTAATCACAATTAGAAGTAAAGATAGAGATTCTAATACTTACAAAGTCTTCCTCATAGTTCATCATCAAGGTCTTACCATCAACCCATAAATCAACCCAACTAGGGGAGTAACATTATCACACAATGATAACCAATAAGATAAAAAGGCCAATTGTATCTGTATAACACAATTCAACACTAGATCATAGGATAGTAATCTAATTAATAAACAAGTCAATTGAATGATCACAATACAATATAGGTCAAGATCACAACTTAGGGTTAGGGATTGAGGATCATGTTCTTCAATTTAGACTAAACCATAAACAATTACCATAAACAAGTCAAATTACATGTTAATCTATTCAATATAACCTAAAGAAATCATCAAAAACTCAATTCATAACTTCACTTTCGTAATTGGATGAAACCCATAAGAAAAATCAACTTTTGAAATCCACTTTGAATGAACCCTTTGAGGAAAGAGTCTCAAAGGTGAATTAGATCACATACCTTAAAGTTTGATAATAATTTGATGGGGAATTATTCCCTTTCCAGCCCCCAAACCCTTCTACTTGCTATTCTTCAATGATGAGTTCAAGTAGATAGAGAAAGAAGAGAGAAGGAAGAGAGTTTGTGTTTTAGAGTTCTACTTAGTTTAATTGGGGTTGGGGACTTTTATATGGGTTTTAAGTTAGTTAATTAGTCTTTACTTTATACCTAAATAACCCCTAAACCACTTAATTAATGAAATTAATTAATAAAAAAACGTGCAGGAAACTCACTTTTCACATACGGAACCCCGCCGATGGGATGTGTGTGAACCTACGGACCCTCACACCTCCTTCCTACACTCCGTCGATGAGTTCAAAGACTGCGCAGGTGGGGGCCTTCCTCAAAGTTTATAAGTATGGGACTACGGTTGCATCGAAGCCTCGTCAGCCACACACGGACCGCAGGTGGTCCCGTCGATGCTCACTGCCCAGGTAGTGTTTCTTCAAACGCAAGGGTCCTCCTCAATGGCCCTTGTTTGGTCCTTGGGGAGTTGTACCCGGACGTTTCAACCATGAAAAAACTGAAACACCTATTATCTAACTTTTCACCATTTTTCATACATTTCCGACTCCTACAAACTAGTCAAATAGGTTAAGACACACTAGTACCCTTTTGAACCAAATTTCCGGACGTCATGAACGTTCTTGGACGTTTTGTTTCTTGAACTTCCTAAATGACCTAAATTCATTAAAATGGACTTAAAACAGTACTTAGACCCCATGGTACCTATGTTAGTCTTTACGACATATCTTGAATTTTCAAGGTGTTACAACCGGCCTCTTGAGAATGGAAGAAGAGAGAATTTTGGGGGAGGATGTTCAAAATGTGAGGAATCTGATGGGGTTGATTATTTTGGGAGCTGGGGAGTTTAATTTGGGAGTGAAATAGGGAATAGATGGTGGTATGAAACGGTTAAGGAAGGAAATTTTTTAAAAAATGGAAAGAAGGAAGGAATTTGAAAGGGGTGGCTTTTAATATTACCGGTCAGGTCGGGTTGGATCACTGGCAGAGTTGGATCCATGAAACCCCCTCGACGGGCCGTGGATCGATCGATGATCCACCGATTGGGATCGTCAATTACTTTTATACTTACAAATTGTTTTGACATACCTGGGATTTACTAACACCATCGACGAGCCATCGATTGAATGATGGTCCGTCGATGGAGTCCATAGACCTATGCACCAGACCATTTTTCTGTAGATTTTTTACTTAGCCTTCTGCACATGAAACACCAATTAGACCATTCTTTTTGAATTTTTTCTGGACACTTTTTAGACACGGACCCTATACTAATCTCTAGCCAACACGAGAATACAATAAAAATGAAATAATGAGAACAACTAAATAAGACTACGACTATTGCTACAAAGAAAACAAAACCTATCGTTGGCTAGAGCTACACCTTGGGTTGCCTCCCAAGAAGCACTTGATTTAACGTCATGTCAGATGCAGGACCCTTGATTACGCAGACTTCATCAAGACGAAGGCCTCAACCACTTCATGAACACTCTCTGCATGCCCTAGATAGGTTTTTATCATTTGTCCATTGACTTTGATCTTAGATCCTTCCTTGTTCTCTAGCTCAACCACTCCATGTGGGAATACTTTGGTAATAAGGAATGGCCCAGTCCACTTCGACTTGAGTTTTCCCGGAAATGAGTGCAACCTAGAGTTGAACAGAAGCACCAAATCACCAACTGCAAATTCTCGTTTTTCAATTCTTTCGTTGTGCTACTTCTTCATATTCTCTTTGTAGATGGCTGAACTTTCATATGCTTTTAGGCAAAACTCATCAAGCACATTCAACTCATTTAGCCTTTGTTCTGATGCTTTGGTCCAATCCAAATTTAGTCTCTTCATCGCCCACATCGCCTTGTGCTCTAGCTTGACCGGTAAGTGACAAGTCTTCCCATATACAAGTGGGTATGGAGACATATCTATGAGAGTCTTCTATGCAGTGCGATAGGCCCAAAGAGAGTCATCTAGCCTCCTTAACCAATCCGTTATACTAGCGTTCACAGTTTTTGCAAAAATTGTTTGATCTCTCGATTGGACACCTCCACTTGCCACCTAGTCTGTGGGTGGTAAGGTGTAGCCACATTGTGACGAACACCATATTTCTATAATAGCCCTTTAAACAATTTATTGTAAAAGTGTGAGCCGTCATTTCTAATGATGGCCCTCGGCGTACCAAATTTTGAGAAAATGTTCTTCTTTAGGAATGCAGTGACACTCTTCCTTTCATTGTTGGGGAGAGCAATTGCTTCCACCCATTTAGAAAAATAGTTAATTGCTTCAAGAATGTACTTCATCCCATGAGAACTAAAAAATGGGTCCATGAAGTCAATGCCCCATACATTGAATAGTTCAATCACTAGAATGAGATTCAAGGAAAGATCTTGCCTCTTTGATATCCCTCCATCTCGTTGGCACCGATCACATGATTTGGCAAAATCATGAGCATCTTGGTGAATTGTTGGCAAATAATACACACACTGCAAGATCTTATGCGCAGTTCGGATACCACTATGGTTCCACCCACATGCGAGGAGAGACACGCCTCCAAAACACTCAACATCTCTACCTCAGGTACACAACGGCGAATAATCCCATCGGCACAACTCCGGTATAAGTAAGCCTCATCCCAAAAGAAATTTTTCATATTATGCATCAATTTTTTCCTTTGGTGGAAGGTCAAATCTGATGGAACCAAATAACTTGCCACATAGTTTGCAAAGCAAACCATGGGATCAGATCCTAAGAAGCAACCAATATATATTCATCTAGGAATGCATCATCAATTTCAGCTGTTGCTCCTTATTCTCGCATAGCTTCATCCTCCAATCTACACAGTGGTTGGCAACTTGAATCTCACTCCCCTTTCTATCTTTCACCTCAAAATCAAACTCTAGCAATAATACCCATCTGATCAACCTTTATTTTGCATCCTTCTTTGCCATCAAATAGCTTAGAGAAGAATGGATTATATGCACTATGACCCTCGTTCCAAGCAAATAGGATAAAATTTCTCTAATAAAAACACCACTGCAAGAAGTTCTTTGTCAGTTACTGTGTCGTTCTTTTGGGTTTCATTCAGGGATTTACTCGCATAATAGATAGGGTGAAGGATTTTATCTCTTCTTTGTCCCAGTACCACACTAAGCGCAACCCCACTCGCATCACACATCACCTCAATGGATCACTCTAATCTACTGAAATAATAATGGGCACGGACACCGACTTCTCATACAACTCTCTAAATGCTCTCAGACAGAATTCATCAAAATAGAACTTACATTCCTTCTCGAGCAGTTTGCTCAAAGGATGTGCAATTTTCGATAAATCCTTAATAAACTTGTGATTAAAACCAGCATGCCCAAGAAAACATCTCACACCCTTGACAGATATGGGTGGAGAAAGTTTCTCTATTACCTCCACTTTGGCTCGATCAACCCTTTAGCCCCTTCTCCGAGACGCGATGGCCCAAACTATGCCTTCTTTCACCATAAAGTGACATTTCTCCCAACTTGACACCAAATCACAATCCTCACATCTCTTGAGCACCTGAGCCAAATTATTCAAGCACTAGTCAAAGGAGTCGCCAACCACAGAAAAATTATCCATGAACACCTCAATAGTGTCGTCCACCATATCAGAGAATATCGAAATCATACAACGCTGGAAGGTGGTCGATGCATTACATAACCCAAACTGCATCCTTTTGAAGGCGAAAGTCCCATCAGGATAAGTGAAGGTGGTCTTTTCTTGATCTTCTGGTGCAACAGACATCTGGTTGTATGCTGAATATCCATCCAAAAAACAATAACAACCCTTGCCTGCAAGTCTGTCTAACATCTGATCCATGAAGGGCATGGTAAAATAGTCCTTTAAGTCCAAGCATTCAATTTTCGCTAGTCCATGCAAACTTTCCACCCGATCACTGGCGCATCGGAACAAGCTCGTTTCTTTCATTACGTACCACAGTCATTCCACCCTTTTTAGTCACACAATAAATAGGACACAGCTAACTTTTTCAACAATAGGATAAATGACTCTAGCATCCAACCATTTGATAATCTTCTTTTTCAGTAATTCTTGCATCGGTGGATTCAACCTTCTTTGGTGCTTATTGCTTGATTTTGTAATCTGGCATGAGTTGGATTTTGTGGGAACAAATGCCAGTAGGGATCCCAATAATATCCGCAATATTCCAACATATGCCTCGCTTCAAGCTTGTCAACAGCGCCACTAAGCACTCTACTTGTTGCCCATTAAACTATGCTGCAATTATCACCGGCAAAATGACATCTCTACCCAAGAACACATAGCTCAGATAAGGTGGTACAGCCATAAGATCTAGTTTTGGGGCCTCCACAATAGATGATCTCACAGGTAAATCCTCTCGATGCTTCATATACAACTCCAATTTCTTCGGCTTTGAACGATATTTATTTCGTTCAAGTGCAGCCACTAAAAAAGCATACTCTTCAATACCATCACTGCCAAAATTCATGATGACTACTGCTAGTGCCTCAACACCAAGTCGTTCTTCAATTTGCACTTGGGATACAATCTCACTTTTGTAGGATATAGCAGATACAGTCTGGAGCTCACCACTCTGCTTCATGGACCTACAAATATTGAATGTTTCTTCCTCATTGTTTAACCTAAGCTTCATATGCCCTTTTTTCATATTGACTAGTGCAGACCCAGTGGCAAGGAATAGTCTTCCAATAATAATGGGAACCTCAAAATCAACCTCACAGTCAAGAATCACAAAATCGAAACCACTTTCACAGTTACATTAGGGAGTATACATATAGGCCTCTTCACAGTTCGATCGGTCAACAGTAACCACATCGTAGTAGGCTTTGGTTCTCCCAAACCCAACTTCTTATAAATGGACAATGGCATGAGATTTATGATCGCTTCAAGATCACAAAGTTCCTTAGCAAAGTGTAGAAACCCTATTGTACATGGAATAGTAAAGGGGCCCGGATCCTCCTTCTTCTGCACAAGAGACCTTGTAGCAATAGCACTACAATGCTGCATTCTGTCATCATCCTCTAAACTCACCGACCTCTTATTTGTCACCATGTCCTTCATAAACTTATCATAACCGAACATTTTCACCAAAGCTTCTATCAACGGAACATTGATGGAACATTGTTTCAACATAGTGATAAATTGCCGATATTTACAATATTCCATTTTCTTTACTAATCTCTATGGGAATGGTGGTGGAGGCCTCGGGATGGAGACCACTTTCTGAGATAACTCTGCTTCTTTCGATGGTGCATCACCCAACTATCCACTAGCTTCTTCTACCTCATCTTCCTTTCTAATATCACTTTCTACTACAGACGACATAGGTGGATCGATGGTCTGCTTACCTCCTCGAGTAGTGACTACCATGCAGTGCCTATATTTTTTTGGATTCTTGATAGTGTTGCTTAGGAGAGTGCCAGGTTGACGTGGGTTCATAGTAGTAGGCAACTAATTCATTTGTAGCTTAAGGTGCTTTATCGAGACCGCATAGGAATCCACATTTTGTCCAATGCCTGATTATTCACCTCTCATGTCCTTGTCATTCTCATCAGTTGCATCAAATCTCCTCATCATCTTCTGCACCATATCCTCAACCCGCACCATACTACCTCCACCCTCCCTAGGTGCAACTTTCTTATTTTGAGGTGGAACATATGGACCACCTCGTTAATTCCTGTTACTATAGTTGTTCCGATTGAAGTTGTTGTCGCAGTTGTAGTTCCCATCTTGAACATATTGACCCTCTCGATTGTAATTACCATAGTTCCAACCTTGATTTCCTTGACCTTGGCACCAACTATCCTGATTGGAACCTTAGGAGTTTGGTCTGAAACCCCACGTCTGATAATTAACTGCATATGTATCCTCCTCATAGTAATACTCATCAGCTGGTGGAGGTGGTTTCGCCAAATAGTTCATGCATTCACCTTTTCTGTGCCTCCGCTCACATGCTTCAAGATCAACCCTATTTCAGTTCTCATCTGTGATATCTCTTCATGAATCTCATCTGTGGTTGAGTTGTTTGTAGCCTGTACCACGAAGGTGTTTGGCCCAGTGTCCGACTTTCTAGTGCTCTAAGCCTTATTGTTGAGAGATATCTTTTCCAACTTCTCTACAATCTCAGCATATGTGCATTTCCCATAAGAACCACCTGCAATAGTATCAAGCACCGCTTTGTTGTTGTTATATTGACCTCTATAAAAGTACTCCTTCAGTAACTCATCATCAATGCGATTGTTTGGGACACCCATGTCGAATATAAGGAATTTGTCCCAAGAGCTACGTACGGACTCCCCAGGTAATGCCACAAAATTGTTAACCTTATCCTTTTTGTTAAGCTTATTAGAAATTAGATAGTATCTCACTAAGAACACATATCTCAACTTATCCTAAGTATAGACAGAGTTGTAGGGCAGTTCATTGAACCATATAGCAGCATATCCTGTTAGTGATAAAGGAAACACTCATAGCCCGATAAAATTTATATCCAAGTCTGGTCTACCAAAAAAACTTTTGCACATCGATCTTAGCTTGGCTATATGCGCATGTGGGTCTTCCGATGGCAGTCTCGAAACTAAGCCCATCACGGTGAGCATCTGCATCAAGGTACTCATCACCATGAAAATGTGCCCATAGGGCAGTAGAGGTAGGACAAGAGGTCCATCACAGTCTGCAATCTTACCATTACCTCTATAGTATCGTCAAGTCGTGGGGCTGCTAGGGGTTACACCCTCAATGCATCACCTAACTTATTCTCAATATGTGCCTACTTGTGTGCCTGCACTAGTATTGGAGTCTTATTGCATTCTCCCTCACCTAGATTCTCTCTTTTAGGGTTGATTGGAACCTCTTGGTTTACCATTCTTCTCAAAGTTCAATTTAGTTTTGGATTGTATGGAGTGAGTGGTTCCCCTCGGCTCCGTGTACGTGGAATACACTAGAGCTAGACTTAAGAGAAATAAAAAGAAAAAGAAAAAGTAAAATCAGGAAATAGTTGACTAAATATCAATAATGTACTTAAAAATAATCTAAAAGCCAGATTCCCCAGCAGCAGTGCCAAAATTTGATACGCTCAAATTATACCTCCCTAAAGAAGCATAAGCGATCGTTATCAAGTAGAGAACCCAACTAGTAGGTTGGAGTTGATCTCACAAGTAAAATGGTTTAGACTTAATTTTCACTCACGAATATATATATTTAGGCAATGTATTTCCAAAGCAAGTACGTAAAGGGGGGGTTTGTGAAACAAGTTCCTTTGACAGTGTAATTAGTAGTTGAACAAAAATTAACTTCGGTTTTATCAAGATGAGAGTGTATCTAGGGTATATGTGTTCCCCAAAGGTTCATAACGCAGTATTCCTAGCAATAGTAATCCTTTCCTAGTGTATTACATGCAATGTGATACGTTAGGTATCTCTAAATCCTTGGTCCGTCATCTAGAGAATTTCACCCCACACCTTAGTCCGGAGAGATGTGTATAATTTACTAACCCCTACCATTACCTCATATTAGACATCATAATCGATGTATGGCTTAGTTATTACTTTGCACCAATCTACACTAGCCTATTAGATAGTATCACACTAAATCTATGTTGATAATTCCTTTCTTATTAACTACCTCCTTGGTCTGGCAATTAGCAACAAGGCTAGTTCTAATGTTGGCCACCGTTAAAAAGAATTTTAAATGAAATAATTATCAATGCATGCAAAAACACTATTCAAGAATTGCTTAATTAGTAGGATTACTTTGTTAATTACCAATGGCTCCCACAACCCTAGTTATGGATTTAGTTACCCATGCTAGCAAGATCACAATTCATAGTTTTAGATGAAGAAATCATGAACTTACTGAACAAGAAGAATAAACCCAGAAATCCAACTTGAAATTGCAAGAAAAACACTTCAAACCAAATCTGAAAATCAATTAATTGCTAAAGTTGCAAAAAACAATTTCCAATACACAAAGTAGAACAAAAGTAATATTAGATAACTCTTAAAATGAATACCCTATATATAGAAAACATAGTCCTAAAGAAAAAGGAATTCAAATAAGGAAATTTTTGTTCAGGTACGTGGCATCAATCGATGAACCAACTGATGATCGATGGTCCGTAGACTGCTTCCATCAGTAAGGACTCAGCATTATTTATGCTCTCTGAATGGCACCCTCTTTGAATCAAACAACAGACCAACAGTACATTCCATCGATCCATCTATGGGTCATCGATGCTCCTCCATAGCTCCATACTTAGAATATTCCAAATCAAGGTACTGGAATCTTCTCTGAACCGAACAACGGTTCACTAGTACAGTTCTTCGATCAATCGACGGACCATAGTTGTCTCTCGTAGTTCTACACTTAGTCCGGCTTCTCTGATTTTCCTTCAGTGTCCTAAGATGCTCATCTGTGATCACACCTACGGTTTGTCGATTGTATGACGGACCGTCGATTGCCTCCGTAGGTCTAGTTCTACACTATTTTTAGTTGTTTTCTTTTATTGCCACCTGAACATCTTTACTACAAAACAAGACACAAAATTTGTTAAAATCACTACCAAAAGTCTTTAGACACACCCAACTCTTAAGTGAAATGCATTAAAAATGCCTTGAAATCACGGCACATCAGCGAGCGTGAAGAGCATACAACCAGTTTTGTCGTTCTCTACCAACTTTACTAGAGAGTTACCCTATCGAGTTGGGTGACCTATTGGTCTTGCTGAAGTTGTGGAGTTAGCTCAACCGCTGACCCTCTTTAGCAAAAGCACAATATCGCAACCTATGACTAGACTGACCACACCCTAAGCATCCTTCCTTTCCTGCAAGAAACTCGCCCAAATGGTTCTTACCTCATTTTTGACATGTTGTGTAGGTTATAGTGCCTAAAACACTCTTTTGAGACTTCAAGCATGATGCCCTACCTTTATGATCCTATAATAACTTGGAGGATCGAACGCTAGCTGATGAAGGTGCTAGAGTTGAAGACTTTTGCTGAAAATGTGTGTGATTTCCACCACCCAATTTATGTTAAGCGTACTCATAATTGCCCGTTCTAGCCTTCTTATTATCCTTATAATGTTCCCTAATCTTATATCCCTCAGAGATGTTCATATTTTCCAGCAACATAACATTTCTAAACTATGTTTTACTAAGTCTGATACCCCATATGGAAAATTGTTCATTTGAGCTCTGGAATCGGCAACCATGTGAGGAGAATACCTGGAGAGTTGGGTGAACTTGAGTCCATACTCTTCAATTGTCATATTACCTTGCCTCAAATTCATGAATTCATGAGATTTTGACTCCCTATACTCTCTTGGGAAGAATATGGCCTGAAAAGTCTCAATAAAGAATTCCCAAGTGATAGGAGTTGCATCTGTACCCCTTCTTTTCTTCCATTGAGTGAACCATATGTGTGTCACATCCTTAAGCTATAAGGACACCAACTCTACCCTATTATTTCCAATCACTTGCATTACTCCAAAGATTTCCTTGAATCATCTATGAAGCTTTGGGGATCCCCACCTATATACGACCCTAAAAACATAGGCGAATTCATCCTAATAAAATTACGAAACCTAGCTTCCACTGATCCACCACTAGCGTTTGACGGAATTGGAACGTGATGGTTGTTCGAGTTGGTAACACTCTAAGCCAAAAGCCGAATGGCATTCCAAACTCGACATTAGAAATTTCCAAATCAGGGACTTGATGAGCTTCATAAGAATTTGGTAAATTCGCGTTCCTTTTGTAAGCTACATAAGAAGGCATGATCTAAAACGCATAACGAAGGATTAGAATGAGGAAATTGGATCATACCTCATGCACGATAAGAATATCAAGAAAGTGAAGTTTTCTTAAATAATTCGTAGCCTCCCTCTCATTAGATGTGGTGTAGTTCACATTTATAAAAAGGACTCTACTTAGTGTGGATTTTCAGAAATCCCAGGACTCTTAAACCCAATGCTCTGATATCATATTTGTCATGCCCCGAAGCTAACCCTAGGATGCGGACACGAGACCTAGGATCATGAATGACCAAAGCTAACCCTTCTGGAATATCATAAGCATACTAAATAAACTAGAGTAAGGTTATATTGTGCGGAAGCTTATAATATGGTAAACGGGAGTGATGGGGATATACCCATTCTAAGTCTGAATATATATGTAAAACTGAGAAGAGTTTAAGACACTAAAATAAAATTTAAATGCTAAAACTGAATCTAATTATGTTTAAAATATGCCTCTAACTAACTAGAAGTACATGGACATGCCCAACTAAATCTAGCAAAAATTGAATGTAAAGAATAAAATGTAGATAACAAACATGTTTGTCATCCTCGAAGAATGAGGACTTACAAGTGATATTGTTGAGCTAAAGGATGGGAACCGATCTTTGCATGATCTTTATGGTGAGGACTTGAACCTATATCATGAGAAGATGTAGCACAGAGTGTGCGTCAATACTTGAAAGGTACTGAGCATATAGGATAGAATAAAGCTAAATACACCATATAACTAAACAAAGATTATAATTGAGCAATCATATGACATAAGCATGATAATATACTGAGAATACTAAACATGAACAAACTCAATGCAATGACCAAGTTTATAACATGCTAAAACTTAAATCTAAACTGTAATTGATAATTTGATCAATGCGCTAGAACCTTATTATAGATATACTAATAACTGACAAAAAACTACATGAGCTAAATGTGGATTTCTATGTATATTTCCCATCGAAAGATCCCAATATACACTATTAGAGGTATACATGCAGGATTAGCGTGATCAGTAAATTGATGTCCATAGAGGGGACTTACAACCTACGGGGGCATGTAATACATGGACTTAAAGGTGACTGACCCCACTCCACTCGGTATTAAGCATACTCCCAATTGATTATGTAATTGACACATTATGACTGAATTTCTGTAATACTAGATAGCTAAAAATACTAACGTGTTAACTAAAATGCAACATTGATGTATCAATAATGAACATTCAAAAGTGAGGCAAGTATATGTGAAAGAACTGTCCTAGCATGTGTAATTCATAACTAAAAGAACTACATAACTAGGGTTCTGAGTTTATGGCAGAATCAATGCAAAATAATACAAATATCATGATAATCTGATAAGGAACATCAAAGTAACTAATTCATAATAATCTATTGAAATGATAGAAACCCTAGGTCTAGTTAATATGAAGAGAATCAAGAATCTGACTTAATTCTAGGAATCTAATGGGTCAAAAGGAATCCCCTATTGATATCCACATACATGGTGACAAAATTTATTGAGAAATCTTTTGATTTTGGCGTTGGAACTAACAAAACCTTGTTGAGTGTTCATGGAGGGTTTCTTGATGAATTTTTGGTGAATGATTCATTAGGGTAAATTCTAATTAAATTATTAGGCTAATACTGACCAAACTACGTAGTTTAAGAGTTAAATAATGTAGCTTAAGGGTCCAACAAATAAGGAAAATACCAAATAATCCCCTGACTAATTTTGGTGCTGCTGACTAGGGGTTGATTAATAGTACATGGACTGACGCACGGTCCATCCTGTCTTCCATGGATTGGCTTCAGAGTGGAGTTGTCGAGAGATCTAATCCATGGGCCAAAACCACTGTTTGTGGTTTGACTTACGGTCCGTGGGTCTAGACATTAGTCGACACTTAGTCGTTTCCTATTATGATAATTCTAGAGAGGAATTCACGTGAACTACCACGTCCCGTCGTCAGGACCACAACCCATGAAGGGTTCTGTGGTCTGATGTTTGGTCCAGGTGGTCTTTGCATGGCGACTACGAGTGCCACTATGGTCCATGAGGTGGTTCACAACCCCTGAAAGATCTTGTGGTCCATCTTTGCTGGGAATTGGCTAAGCCCACGGGAAAGCCAATGATTGTACACCCTATCATGGTATGTGAACCCTGTCGTGGTTCATGGTTTAGGTGTTTTTATACATTTTCTAATTCTAGTTTCCGAGGTGTTACATATAGTGTCCCCGTTGACTATGTTGACTTAAAAAAGATCAAATTTTAGTGGTCAGATGGGTGTGAGAAAAGCTTTTCTGAACTGAAGATTAGGTTGACTATAACCCCTGTCATGACTCTACTGGATGGTTCATATAGTTAATTGATTTGTTGTGATATATTCAAGGTCGGCTGAGGTTATGCGTTGATGCAGCAAGATAAGGTCATTACTTATGCTTCTACACACCTTAAGTTATATGAGAACTACCTAACTCATGACCTCGATCTTTGAGCAATATAATTTCCCTAAAGATTTAAAGAGACTACTTTTATGGTTTTCATGTTGATGTGTCCACAGAATATAAGCGGCTCCAATATTTGTTCACCCAAAAAAAAGTTGAATCTTCGTCAGAGGAGACGGCTTGAATTCGTCAAGGACTATGATATTAATGTGGTTTACTATCCTAGTATGTTCAATGACTTGACAATGTAGTGTTTAGTGCGCTCAACAGTATAGGTAATGTAGCACATGTTGAGGAAAAAAAAGAGTTAGCCCAAGATGTTCATTGGTTTGCTCTCTTAGCACTTCGCCTTAGGGACACATCAAATGGTGATGTGATAGTTCAAAAATGTTAGAATCTTCATAAGTAGCAGAGGTTAAGGAAAACCAAAATGGTAATCCTGTATTGGTTCAGTTGAAAGGTGCAATTCATCAACAGAAAGATGAGGTTTTCTCCCAGGGGGGGAGATTGTTTGCTTCATTATAGAGTCGCTAATGTGTTCCTAATGTGGGTTAGATTAAAAATCAAATCCTTACGAAAGCTATAACTCTAGGTATTCCATTCATCCAAGCGCCACTAAGATGTACCGTTATCTGTGGGAAATCTTTTTGCAAATCCTTACGGAAGCTATAACTCCACGTACTCCATTACCTAAGAGACATATAAGATTTCATGTCTAAGTGTCCTAACTATCAATTGGTTAAGGTAGAAAACCAGAAACCACGATTTATGACTCAAGAGATTAACATACCTACAATGGAAGTAGGAAGTGATAAAAATGAACTTCAATACAAGTTTACCTCGTACTCGCAGATAGCATGATTCCATTTGGGTGATAGTTGACAGTCACTAAGTCCGCTCGCTTCTCGGCTTCGAAGAATACATATTCAACGGAGGACTACGTCAAACTATATATCAATGAGATAGTCAAGTTTCATGGGTTTCCCTTGTCTATCATTTCAAGTAGAGGTGCTACGCTTACCTCTCATATTTGGAAATCATTTCACAAAGTACTTGGTACTCAGATAAATCTCAATACAACATTTCATCCACAGACAATTGGTCAGAAAGAGTGTACCATTCAGACCTTATAGTACATCTTGAAAGCTTGTGTGATCGATCTCGAGGATAGTTGGATGATCACCTACTTCTCATAGAGTTCTCCAATAAAAATAGCTTTCACTCCAGTATTAGATGACCCCGTTTAAGGGACTATATGGGTGTAGATGCACGTCGCAATTGGTTGGTTTGAAATAGGTGAATCAGACTTGATTGTGCCAGATTCAGTTTATGAGGCTATGGAGAAAGTTCAGCTCATCAGAGATAGACTACAGATAGCCAGAGTCGTCAGAAGTCCTATGCATATGTGATGAGAAGGGACTTAGAATTTGAAATCCATGATTGGGTTTTGTTGAAGGTGTTACCTATAAAGGGGGTGGTGAGATTTGGTAAGAAAGGAAACCTCAGTCCTAGAAATATGTAGGTCATTACAGAATCCTGAAAAGGGTTGGTAATTTGGCTTATGAGTTAGAATTGCCAGCAAAACTAGTAGCGGTTCATAAGTCTTTCATATTTCCTTGTTGACGAAGTGTGTGGGTGATCGGCATCAATAGTACCATTAGAGTGTGTGGTTGTGAAGGATAGTCTCACTTATGAAGAAGTGCCAATTGAAATTCTTGATCATCGGGTTCGTAAGTTGAGAAATAAAGAAGTCTCTTCAGTAAAGGTTTTGTGGAGGAGTCAGTCTATAGAGGGAGCTACTTGGGAAGTAGAAGAAGACATGATGGACTAGTATCCTCACCTCTTTCCTTCTTATTTCGTTTCATCTTGAGGTGGTAGTTCATTTCCAGTCTCTTAGTTTACTCTGGTTTTATTCAGTCTCAACATCTTCTTCCCTCGGTTATTCTTGCATATCAGCATATTTACATGTTCTTGCAACTCAAATCTGTAACATCTCATATCCAAAACAGACCAAAAAAATCATATTTTCAAAAAAAAAATTACAGGTTCAATCGAAGGTTACCATCGATGGACCGTAGTCTGATCTACGGCTCATGCTGTAGGTCCGTAGATTTTCACTGCAGCCCTACGAAAATTCAGCTCAGCAAAATCGACTAAGTCTCAACCCACGGACAAACGGACGATCAGTAGATAAGACTACGGTCCGTCGATGGTGTCCGTGGATAGAGACTCTTACTACCCAGCCTCGGACACAAACGACGGATGACCAGCACCGAGCATCGACCGTCACTCGATCTACGACCCCTAGGTCTGACCATATGTGAAAATTAGCAGTCAGTTAGGGGGGGAATGCTATTGGGTCAACTTCGAATGGTCATAACTCTAAGCACAAAATTAATTAGGTGTCCCATGACCTATCCAAAGATATATAATTGAATTATCTTTCCATATCCACTGAGTTTGCTAAAATCCAATCTCCGAGTAAAAAGTTATGCCCGTTTTAGTAGGCCTATCGAGCAGACCCAAACGACGGACCGTCGATTGCCCGTCAGTCCAGGTCGTCGTTTGGTCTGACAAAATTAACTCTAGGGTCTTTTTGTCTTTTCTCACTTTGTTTAAACCCTAAGATACGTCGTTTTGACCCTAAATCATCAGATATAGTCAATTTAATCCTAGAGACATAACTAAAACTTACCTAAGTCAAATCATTAAATCAAAACATAGAAAATTAGAAGCAACAAAGGAGAAAAAGGTCAAGAACCCTAGTTCAAGAATGCAGCAAGGTTCCCTTAGTTCCAGACCCAAAATCTAAATATTTATCCATGGATTTCATCACCAGGTATGTGGGATTTCACTAGTGGGTTCCTTCCACCCATTAGATCCCTAGTTTTGGTCAGTTCTTTATTCTTTTATCATGATTAAACCTAGGGTTTCTAGAATTACATCATATCATCATAAATTAGTTAAATATATGTTCCAAAGTAGATTGTAAAGTTATTATTCAGTTTATCGCACGAATTTCAGAACCCTAGCTATGTATTTCTTTAATTCTTGAATTACACATGCTAGGTCAGATATTTCAGTTACTTCAGATATACATGCCTCAAGTAATAATGCATCATTATCAAATTAATTGTTGCATTCTCAGTTTGCATATTCAGTTTTGAGCTATCCAATATTTATAGAAATTTAGTCATAATGTCTTAATCACTTTATTCATTGGGAGTAGTATAACACCGAGTTGGACTAGGTTTTAGTGTATCCAATTAGTCCCAGAACTATTAGCCAAGTAGGTTGTAAGTCCCCTATGTGGGCATCAGTTTAGTGATCACGCCAACATGCCTTTATACCTCTGGCAGGGCATATTAGGTCCTCTTGATGGGGCGTATACATCGGACTCCACATTTAACTCATGTGGTTTTATTATCAGTTATTAGTAGCTCCCAAAGTTTAGTCAGACTTTAGTATTCAGTGTCAGCATGCTATAAATTTGGTCACTGCATCCAGTTAGCTCAGAATTCAGTATATATCATGTTCCGATTATTAAACTTTTTTTTGTGCTTGTTCAGTTATGTTTTATTTCAGCTTTACTCTATCCTACATGCACAGTACCTTCAAGTACTGACACATACGTGTGTTGCATCTTCTCATGATGTTGGTTCAGGTTCTCAACATCCAGATCGCGCTTAGATCAATTTTTGATCTCCAGTTCAGCAGATTTAGGGTGAGTCCTCATTCTCCGAGAACAATAGTCATGAGTTTCTTATCAGTATTTAGTCCTTTAGTTCTGTTTTTGCTAGACTTAGCTGGGACCTGTTCCAACATTTCTAGTCAGTTTAGAGGCTATTTTCAAACATAGTTAGGTTCAGCTTAATATTGAGTTAATATTTCCTTTGTATTAAACTCATCAGTTTTCAAATATCTCAGTTATAGAAGATGGGTATTCCCCATCTTTTCATTTTTTTTATGATTTAGCTTTTGCATCAGTTTATATTCTTTAGTACGCTCAGATCATGCCAGCAGGGTTAGCTTGGGATCACTTGTGGTCCTAGGTCCCGTGTTCGTATCTCGAGGGTAGTCTCGGGGTCTCGGGGCGTGACAAGTTCAGTCATATATCAATTTCAAGTACTTAGTGGTTAGGATTGCAGCCTCTTCCCTCCACACTTAGCATGTTTAGACTTCATTCGAGAATAAATGTTCCCATGAGGGAGATATTGTAACACCTCGGATTCAAATAGAGAAATGTAGCTTTCCAGAATCTAGTTCAAAACCAATGGGAGCAACTAACGGACCGTGTTTCAAACCACAGACCATAAGTGGGGCTCTATGGTTCAGTTCCAAACTTAGAAGAATTTCAGGATTGAAAGATGAGACCTACATCTATGGTCCACGGTCCATAAGTAGGGTTTATCGTTGGGTCCGAAATTTTGATTGTCTCTGATCCCAACCACATTCGACCAATACAGACCATAGTTGGACCTATGGATCGTAGGTGAGGGTCAGCAGCTAATTGGGGGGAAATGGTTGTTAGGTCAACTTCAAACAGTCATACATTTTAATACAAAATGAATAAGGTGGCCCATGACCTATCAAATTAAAGACATCGTATCCTCTTTACAATGCCACCTAGTTTGCTAAAATCCAAGCTTGGAGTAAAACTTTATGCTCTTTTTAGTGAAGCCTTGTCGGGCAGACCACAAATCACATCCGCAGTCAACGGTTGGTAGTTCAAACGCCGATATGTAGGTCCCTCAATGGATGGCCTTTGACGGCTTTTATGTTAGGGTCATCTAGGTCTTTTTTCTATACATTAGGGCCCTTAAACTACATCATATGATGCATAAACTACGTATTTTAACTCAATCTAAGCCTACTAACTTAGTCTACCTTACCCAGAACCCTCATTCTCCAAACATTATCCAAACTTGGAGCAAAAAGAAGAGGAAAAGTCGACCAAACCTCTCAAGAGCAAGCAACAATGTTTTTCAGCGTTCAGCCCCGAAATCCAAAGGATTTCTCTGTATATTTCATCAATAGGTATGTGGCATTTTACTAGTGGGTTCCTTTCATCCACTAGGTCCCTAGAATTCAGTCATCTACTCGATTCTCCATATCATGTTTAGACCTAAGGTTTTGAAAAACCCTTGAGTTTTATTGTTATTTAGTTGTTGTAGTATCTATAATCGAAATAACATGTTTTTTTGGAAAGTTTGCTTAAATCCTTGTATGCAACTCAGAACCCTAGTTTGCAAAGATTCTCTTAGCTCATGAGTTACACTTGCGAGGTCAGTTAAATAGGTAATCAGTCTTTAGATTTCAAATGTCACATTATCTAAATATATAAATGTTGTATTCTCAGTTAGCATGTCAATATTTTGAGTTATTCAGTATTTCAGTAATATACATATTCAGTTTGATGTAGACTTAGCACCGAACATGACTAGGTTTAAGCATACCCTCATAGTTCTAGAATTGTGTGCCCTTGTAGGATTATAAGTCCCCTCTGATGGGCATCAAATTTAGTGATCATGCAAGTAATGCATTTATACGCCTGGGAAGGTATATTATGTTCTCTCAATGGGGCGTATACATCATACTCCACATTTAGCTCATGTGATTTATGTCGATTAATAGTAGCTCACATAGTTAGACTCTTACTGCATTGATAATGTTTTTTAGAATACATATCAGTATATTGTTCAACATTTTATTTTCATTATTAGTACTTGGTAATTGCATTCAGTTTAGTTTTTTAGTTATATTCCAGTATCTATATCTCTACTCAGATTACGTCAGTTCTCAATTATGTTATATTCAACTTATAGGTATTTGTTCTTTTTAGTATCTATATACTTCATGTTGAGTACATTCCAAGTACTGACATATACTCGCTACATCCTTTCATGATGTAGGTTCAGGTACTCAGCATTTATATCATGCTTAGATCGATTTTTGGTCCGCATTTAGCAGCTTCAGTGGTGAGTCCTCATATTCCAAATACTATAGACATGCTTCCATTTTAGTATTTACTTTTTCAGTTTTGGTTATAGTTAGGGGGGGCATGTCCCAGCAACTCAACCAAGTTAGGGGAATTTCAAACATAGTAGTAGATGCAGCTTGAGATGTTAAGTGGTGTTTCAATCATTACTATATTTCCATTATATTTTACATATTCGGACTAGTTGGGATTTTTCCCACTTTCATTTATGCATTGTTTTTTATTCCACATTGTACATGTCTTATTCACTTATTCTTAGTATGTTTGATATGTGGTAGAGGCAGGGTTAGCTTGGGGTCACCCGTGATCCTAGGTGATGTGTTACCCCAATGGGCTAGCCTTTGGTAATGACAACACTATTGCTATGAAGCCTCTAGATACTTTGATAGATGTTGTGACAAGACCCACGACATCGTAACAAGACTAAAAGGTAAATAGGAAATTTTTTGGAAGCAAGGAGCCTCACCAAAGCAAATCATAAGCTACGATTGGTATCAATAGATCGCCTGCTGATGACCTTGAATACATGTATCTGTATCAGTATAAGAACAGGCCAAATGGTGCCAGTACATTGAATGTACGATCATGCAAGGGGAACTTTGAACAAAAAAATAAGCTTGAACTGAGAAAAAGTTAGGCATACTTCATCCCAACTCAACTTAAGGATACTCAACTCGACTCAAGGATACTTAACTCAATTCAATATGAAAGCAACAATAAAGATGCAGTATATAGAATGTTTGTATATTAAAATATACAATAATAAACTCTTTACTCATATTTGATACTTGGGAGATTATCTAACCGACAACCATCACAATGAGTTACGTGATGATACAACATCTCGTCCACGTTATTATAACTGTCTTATACCTTGTTGGAGTATAAGACATCCTCAACTAAGTGGATCCACTAAGCTATGCTCAAAAGAAATAAGGAATCATTTAAAAATTATGATCCTTTACCCATGTTGGCGTACATGGTTTATAAGGATTTTGAGTTGTCTGAACTCATCCACATATCGGTTCTCAATAGTACTGAAAAATATATATGTGTGTGTGTGTGTGTGTCTATCATTTTTATAGAAAACTTAACTCTTCCTCAATTTGAGATAATTGTTGAACGTTCTCTTAAAACAGATAATGTTCAAAACTCCTCATGAACTCATTCAAAAATTAAGTTTCTACTCATTTGAATCTAAAAGTTTTTCATGTTTGGGAATACTTAGTCCCCTCATACTCATTTTTAAAAATTAACTCTACATTCCTCATCCTCATACTCATTTACTCAAGTCTTAAAAAAATTATAAATAATTGTAGAAGACTTTTTAAAATGACTCAAAAGACTTTCTCGAATTTTACTATTAATCTTCACTTTAATTTTAAAAGTGAAATCGATAGACATGATGAGGATTTATGTAGGATCTCTCAATGACTTACGAAGATTTAGATAGTTGGTATGAGAAAGGAATGAAAGTTCAACTCAAAGGAACAAGTATGGAACAAGAACGGAGAAGGAAAGTGTCCTGACACTCCGGGCGCAGGGGTGGCGCATCGCGCTAGGCCTCCACTTACTCGGGGCCATTTAGGGTCACACTTATAATGCCTTATGCCATCCCTTCATGCATATCGGGGGGGG